>NW_008662489.1:1886-3433 GCF_000695815.1 Acanthisitta chloris
TCCCCTCTGGTCCCTGCTGAGCCCCAGTCCGCATGGGGCTGAGCCCACAACAGCACAGGAACAGAGCGTCCGGGACAGCAGCACAATCTGCAGAGAGACAGGACAGTCGTCAGGCTGTGAGCACCTCTCCCCAGATGTGGCTCCAGACTCGGGCAGGAGACCCTGGCACACGGCGTCGCTGCCCACCGTGGCACACAGACAGCCGCAGGGGCCCCGGTCCAAGGAGGCGCCTGGCTCAGTGGGGTGCCCTGCACACCTGCCCTGGCACAGAGCTGCTGTTTGCCTTGCCTGTTGCCCAATGTTTGCTTACAAACACAGGGAACCAACCAGGAGGCGAGATGGGCACTAAGTAGGGGAGAGCAAGGGGCACTGTGCCTCCTGCTGCCACTACCCCTGTTCCAGCTGAGATGGGACTATCTGTGCACAGAGCTGGGCGCAACCGGGATGGGAGGCCTATCTCTCCAGTGCCAAAGGGAGGCTGAAGGAAACGTCCCCAAGCACTGTGTGAGGAACCCCAGCTAAACAAGAGACTGGAAGGAGAAAAGCCAGGGAGAGCCCAGCTCTCCAGCCAGCAGAGCCCGAGGCCCACAGCTCCACAGCCACCAACCAGGCAGCACCTGGCAGCTGTGCCAAGCGCTGCACTGCCTGTCACCAGCAATGGCTCAGCTCTGCCCTTCCTCCGGAGCACAACATGATGACACCGGTGTGACTCATCCTCACCACAGGGAGGAAATCGGGACCAGGAAAAGGGGCACACCATCACCTCCAGCACGAACCACGGGATGCCCGGGGATGGCTCGTACCCAGTGAGAGAGCAAACACAAGAAGCTGGTGGGGACAGAGCAGGGAGTGACCCACCCAGTGCCAGGGTGCCCATAACATGATGAAGCTCCACAAGCTCCACAAGGACACTGAAATATTGGTCACGCTTCAGAGCCAGCGAGAAAGGTGAGAGCCGGCAGTGCCCAGAGGAGCCCCATCCCCCTCCGGCCACAGCGAGCCCGGGGCATGAGGCGCTGTGAGGAGGGGTGAGGGAGAGGAGAGAGCTCCTGGCAGTCACCGGAGACCTCGCCGCAGGCTGCAGCACAGATAGTGCAGCTCCACAAGGACACTGAAATATTGGTCACGCTTCAGAGCCAGCGAGAAAGGTGAGAGCCGGCAGTGCCCAGAGGAGCCCCATCCCCCTCCGGCCACAGCGAGCCCGGGGCATGAGGCGCTGTGAGGAGGGGTGAGGGAGAGGAGAGAGCTCCTGGCAGTCACCGGAGACCTCGCCGCAGGCTGCAGCACAGATAGTGCTATGACTCTGGCACGACGGGGCTCCCCCTCAGCGACCAAACCTCGGGCCTGGCCACCCCGTCGAGGCACCCGGCACCACGAACACTCGCTGCAGGCTGGAGGGAGTCTCGGGTACCAGACCGTGCCAGTGGAAAAGGCTCCCAGAGCCTACAGGGAAGGGAAAAAGCTCCAGCAGGAGCAGAGAGCAGGAAGCACGGCACAAAGGGACACTGTCTGCCGCGGCCAATCTCCGTGCCGGCACCTGGCCCCCG
>NW_008662490.1:0-306 GCF_000695815.1 Acanthisitta chloris
GCCTGGTCAGCTGTACCAGGTGAGTGTGGCTGTGCCAGGTGAAATGGCCGTGCCCAGGTGAGTGTGGCTGTACCACGTAAAGTGACCATGCCAGGTGAGGGCTGGTGGCTCAGCCTGGCTGGGCAGGACAAGGTGTGTGATGAGCTCCTCTCTCTGTCCCTCTCCCAGGTACAACGGAGAAGTTGGGGACATCGTGGTCGGGAGGATTACAGAGGTAAATCCCTGTTTTCCTGCAGTGCTGAGGAGGAGGAGGGTGGATGCTGGCCAGGTGCCTGGCTGACATGGCTCAGTCCCACCTGGAGAGCT
>NW_008662491.1:0-1564 GCF_000695815.1 Acanthisitta chloris
GTGGGGACCCCCGGGACTTGTCACCGCGGTGGGGGGACTCGGGGCTGCCCCTGCTCGCTGGGGGAAGTCAGGGCTGTCGGGGACCCCCTGCACCCCCTGTGGCGCTCTCTGTCCCCAAAAAAAAACTCCCCGGGACCCTTTTACCCACCACGTGCCCTAGGTACGTGCCCGGGGGTTCTGGGGGTTGAATACCTCTCCTGGGGGTTGCAGGGAGTGTCCCTCGTTCGGGTCTGAGGTGGCTCACCCGGTGCCACCTTCCCCACAGGTCCTCCCGTGGCCGAGGCGGAGCCAGAGGAGATGGAGGTGCCAGGATGTGCCAGCTCAGGTGGGCACTGAGGGGTTTCTGGGGAGGTTCAGGTGGGCACTGGGGAGGATCCCAGGGGATTCCAGGAGGTCCTGGGGGTTCTCAGATGGGCACTGAGTGGTCCTGTGGGGCACTGGGGGCTCCTCGGGGAGTTTCAGATGGGCACTGGGGCATTCCGTGGGTCCTGGGCGGTCTCAAGGGGGCACTGGGAGGATCTCAGAGAGAGTTGGGAGGCTCAGGGCCACCCTGGAGCTGCGGGGTGACCTGGCTGTGCCGCTTTGTCCCTGCAGCATGGCTGGTGGTCCCCAAGGCGGAGGTGACCCCTGAGGGCAATGGGGACAATCCAGGGAACACGGAGCCCCACGGCTCAGGTGAGGGACACAGTGGTGACACCAGCATGGCTGGGGTCCCCAGGGAACACCTGGGTCACTGGTCACTGTCGCCCTGTCCTAGGGCTAGTGACAGCACTAGGTGGTTGGGTGACCATCACTGTGTCCTGGTGACTGGTCTTTGGGTGACAGTCATTGTGTCCTGGTGCCAGTGGCCGTGACGGTCACCCTGTCCCCAGTGCTGGTGGCCGAGATGGTCACTGTATCCCCAGGGCTGGTGACTGTACCAGGTCCTTGGGTGACACTCATCATGTCTTGGTGCTGGTGGCAGCTCCAGGTCCTTGGGTGATGGTCACTGTGTCCCCAGTGCTGGTGGTCTTGATAGTCGCCATGTCTCCATGGCTGGTGGTAGCTCCAGGTCCTTGGATGACAGTCACTGTGTCTCTGGGGCTGGTGGCTGTGTCACATCCTTAGGTGACAGGCACTAGGTTCTGGTACTGGGTCCTTGGGTGATGGTCACCATGGCCTGGTGCCTGGTCCTTGAGTGACTGCCACTGTGTCCCCAGTGCTGTGGCCTTGATGGTCACCATGTCCCTGGTGCCAGTGGCTGTGCCAGATCCTTGCGTGACAGTATGTCCCCAGTGCTGATGGCCTTGATAGTCACCATGTCCCCAGTGCTGGTGGCTGTGGTGGCTCCTTAGGGTGACAGCCTTTGTGTCCTGGTGACGATCGATGCCTGTGCTGGGTCCTTGGGTGACAGTCACTGTGTCCCTGGCGCTGGTGACCATGCGGGACGTCCCGGCACTGACACATCCCCCGTGTTCCCCGCAGGGCACTGGCTGGTGCGGAAGGTGAAGGTGGAGGAGGAGGACGAGGCTGAGGACGAGGCGTGGGCGGATGGAGCCGTCCCGGAGGCCGCGCTGGCTCCACA
>NW_008662492.1:0-830 GCF_000695815.1 Acanthisitta chloris
GAATGTGCTGCCCAGGGAGGTGGTGGATTCACCATCCCTGGAGGTTTTCAAGACGAGACTGGATGTGGCACTTAGTGCCATGGTCTAGCAGCGATTATATGGTTGGACTCAATGATCTTTGAGGTCTCTTCCAACCTGGTTGATTCTATGATTCTGTGATTATCTCTCTGCAACATACACACAATTGATGTTAATGAGATTTAAGAGCTCATGCCACAAAGCTACTACAGGTTTTAAGCTTTGATTCTGAAGTTTCATTTCAGTAGGATTTCTACCTAGAAAGTATTGCACTGTGTGTTTAATCTATGCAGGCTATTTGTACAAGAAACTCTTACTGATTTTAATACATTTCACTGATTGCCAACCATACTTGTTTTGGGAGTTTGATCAGGTAGTGCTGCTAAACCTTTTGACATGAAATAATATGATGGAAATACTGAGGAAGGAAATGATCCTGCTTAGATCAAATAATGTCTTTACTCCAAACATTTATCTGGATTTAGCAGAATTTGAATAAGACTTTCACTAAAGCTATTGTATTTTAGAAGATAGGATGAAGGAATTTCTGGAGCCTGCTACATGTGCACTCAGGCTAACCTAATGCCTTTTAAGCTATCAGTTTAGTGATTTCCATTAGGGGAAAAAGTAATAAAATCTGTTCATATGATGGGGTCATGACACTGAGCTGAATGGAGTAGGTGAGCACATTTAGACTGAGGTCTGAGCAGGAACTTTGCACTGACATATGGGATTTGGAATCTGATACTTTAGATTTTTTATTGCTGACAACACTGGTAAAGTACTTCATAGAATCGTAGAATTTAGGGGTT
>NW_008662493.1:0-7746 GCF_000695815.1 Acanthisitta chloris
CAGGAAGGCACAAACAACACAGCTCTACTCTCCGTGCCCCTGTGTCTGTCTGCTACTCACAGGCTTAGGGAACCCATGTACCCTAACAGCTGCCACTGCAGGAGAGCAGAAATACCAGCTAGTGACTAGTGCTGAAGACATGGCCAGGACTGAGCCCCTTCATGCCCAGGCTGGTGCAGGCAGTCACACTGACCCAGGAACAGAAGCACAGGTTTGGAGCTGGAAGGGATGCATGAGGATCAAAGTCCAACTCTTTGCTCTGCACACAACATCCATCTTCAACAATCACAGCTGATGCCCAAGAGCATTGTGTAATCACTTCTTCCAACTTTTGTCAGACTTGGTGCTGTGACCACTTCCTGGGGAGCTATTCCAGTGCCCAAACACCCTCAGCGTAGCCTCTGTTTGGTTACAAGCAAGCAGCCACTTTTCCCTACCTCCATTTTCAATGTATTTGCTTCACACACTTAGGGACAAGTACAGAGACAATATGGAATGAAGCACAAGAGAAAATGCCTGTAGGAGAGAACAATTGAGCTGCAGGGCCTTACTACAATATCCAATTTACTCATTTGTTTAAAAAGAAAGTAAAAAGCAATTAGCTAGCAAGCACCATCACAGCATCTTAAGTAAAAAAAAGAAATACATAGAAAAGTATGGTTGTGATCACAGAGCTTCCATCAGCCATTGCATTTCTCTTCCCTCCTTCCTGCAAGCACTCTTAGCACAGCACACGTAGACAGCTGGAGTTGACACAGGCTAGAGCAAAGCAGGATAGAAGGTGCTGCTGTGACACTAATGACCTTAACCCAGGAGTGAAGGCTATGAGCCTGTTTCACACAGCTCAGCTTCAGGTAGCAGCACAGAAGTAACACGAACCAGTTTAGGTCCTTTAATCTGTCCAAGACAGGGTGCTGAAGCACAAATGATAAAACATTCTGCATTTTTACAGCAAAAAAATGCTACAGAAGTTTATAGGAAAAAAAATTTTTTTTTTACATGGGTAAAACATTATAAATTCAAGACAACTCACAGACAAGGGGTAAATTCCCACATCTATCACTCGTTTGTTTTTAAAAAGTTCCTTTGAACAGGCAAGCAGTCAAAAAGGCTTGCGCTCTCTTCCTTGAAATGAGAATTTTGTCTTCCAAGTGGCTCACAGTACTGCTTCGCTTCTTGGAATGTCCTCCAAAGGCTCCGCCAAGATCAAAGGAGAATAAAAACCCCCGGAGTCCTTTCAGATAGTTTTGGAGAGCAGGAGAAAGGAAAGGAAGGGGAAGTTTATTCAAGTTTTATCTTCTTCCCTTGCGGCTTGTGATCTCCACCACCTCCTCTGCCTCCTCGGAAGCCACCTCCTCTACCTAGGGAAATCAGTGCAAGAAACACAGTTACAGGCATAATATAGATAATATATGACATACAGCATATACCTAATACATATATTCCAAGCCCATCCTGGCACATGACAGAAAATAACTCATACCCAATGCTTATACACACACAAACCCCAGAGTGGCTTTGAGTTAATTTTTGAGCACACCATCCCCCTCAAAACAGCAGCATTTGCCTTCTCTTACCTCCAAATCCACCTCTGCCACCGCCTCTGCCACCAAAGCCACCTCTTCCTCCTCGGCCACCTCCTCTGCCGCCACGGCCGCCAAATCCACCGCCACGCTGGAATTCACCCTTTGGCTTCGCAAAGTCGAGGATCACTTTGTTTCCATCGATCTCTCCATCCTCCATGGCTTCTTTAGCTGCTTTGGCATCTTCTGCAGAGCTGAAGTCCACAAACCCAAACCTAGGAAATGTGTTACAAGAATGACAGTCAGTCAGACTGAGCTGCAGCATTGCCCTCAAGGTACCCAACAGCAATCCCTTCGGAAACCAACGCCAGCACTCCCACATCCCACAGGATGTGCCACTTGTAGGACAGCAGTGGCTAATCACAACTGGTGGAGCCCCACTGTGAGTCTGCCAGTGCTGAACAGTTAATATTCTTCTCGTGCGAATCCATCAGCTGCCACGATCAGTTGGCAGGGAGGAGCTCATTGAGAAGAGGGGAGAAGTGAGCACATGCTGCCCTCTGTGAGCAGACCTGAAGCTGTGTGTTCTCTGCTTCCACCCAATCTACCAGTTTCACAATCATCCACAAGCATGAGATACACCCTGCATTGCAAAAATCAGTTGAAGTGAGGTCTCCGTAGCACCTGAACTGATCCCGGGTGATGTTTAACATACCCTTTAGACGATCCAGTGTCTCTGTCTGTGACTATTCTTGCACTTATGGAGCCTTCAAACGATTCTCTTAGCGTCTCCTCTGTGGTGTCCTCAGAAAGGCCTCTGACAAACAATGTTTTGCTTTGCTCTATGGAAACAGAACACACTCAGAGGTCATTCAGACTGACCAAGGCAACCATCAGCTCCTTTGCATCACACCCAGCTCGCATTACTCACTCCCAGAACATAACAGCTCAGGCACTTTAAGTCCATGAACACTTTCCCAGGACTGCAATCAGAACCCAACCTTAAAGGAACTCCATCACTTAACCTGTCACTGTCAGAGTAAGTTCTCCCCACTCCCCCTTTATTTAAAATAGATGCTTACACCTGATCAACAGTGATAACAACTAGCTGTACAGACACTGCTGGATCAGCACTTGACTATCTAGAGGAATTTGACAACAGTTTCATCAGCATTTCAGATAATCAGTCATCATATCCAGCACACGCTTACAGTGCAAGTCTTGCACTCCACTAGCACGTGGGGGTTTTTACAGCAGCCCCAAGTTTGCCTGAATGGAACCACAGCTGTCTCAGGATCAAACACCAACACTTACGACTGAATCCTCCTCCGAATCCTCCTCGCGCATTCGCGTTCCCTTTCTGCCATGGTGAACTGAATTCCAGTCTGATTGCTCTGCCTTCAATCTCTGTGTTGTTACAGGAATTCAATGCCTCTTTGGCATCCTCAGCTGTGGCGAAATCTATGAATGCATACCTACGTGGAGAGGAAGATTCTAGTGAGCCTGGGAGCAACAAGGGATACCTGGAGGTAAGTCATTCCCAGTGCCAACCCAGGGGCCAGGAGAAAGGCACAACATACCCTTTAGGCCTGCCCTGGTTGTTCTGTGGCATCTTGATGGAAGAAGCTTTCTTAAACACTTCTTGGAGACTCTCTTCTGTAGCAGCATATGAGAGGTTGTTGACAATTAAGGTCTTTGGCTCTCTATCTGCACCTCCTATGGGAAAAGTCAGTGCTGTAAATGCAAGTTTGAAGAAAAGCTCCCTAGGAGCCGAAATAGTTGTTGCCCCCTCATCCCCTCAAGGTAAGGCACAGAACCAAGTCCAACCCTGTTTTGGTCACCTAGACCAGTTCCCCCTCTTGGTCTGAAACATGCAGCAGACATATGAAATACATGGGGATGCAGAGCACAAGTTACGCAAAAGGTCCTTTCCTGATATGTGTTTTCTTGCAGTGCTTCAAGCTGCCCTATCCCTAGGAAACTTCTGAAACAAGTGGAATTAAATCCTGAATGTCATTTGCATGCATGTTAGAAGTCTGGAAAATTACCTTTCTGATGTTCTTGATGACTTTTCTCACCAGTGAAGTCAATGACCACAGCACGACCCTCAATCTCTGTGCCCTGCTTCTCCTCCAGAGCTTTATTTGCCTCAGCTTCTGTTTTAAATTCAACATAGGCCATCCTACAGCACAGAAAAGAACATAAGCAAATGTGTCCTAGGAATGAAAGCTCCTGAATGGGGGAGAATGTTGAAGAAAAATGTTGCAAAAAGTAGCTTTTTCTGCACACAACACAGCAGGCTCCTTAGGGCAGGTAAAGGACATGCAAGCCTATCAAAATAAGCCAGGAGCTGAAGGAACAGCAAGCATCCAACAGTCCTCTCAGCCACATACCCTCTGCTGCTCCCATCCTTGTTCACCACCATCCTGACTTCCATTGCATTTTCAAACACCTCCTTGATTTCTTCATCTGTTACACGGTAGGGCAGGTTCTTCAGAAACAGCGTTCTGGCATCTCTCTCTGCAAAGATGGGAAAGTTACTTTCAGGTTACCAGCTAAAAATCCCTCATTCTACACTGCCAGTTCAGTGAGACTCAGCAAGCTGCTCCAGCCAAAAACAAACCCCAGCAAGCACTCACATTTTGCTGCAAAAGCAACTATCATGAAAGGCAACGAGGCTACCAGTGTACATTACTAGCATCAAGTTCAGAAAACAGGCCCTAAGGCCTCAGAAAGAAACACATTTCCTCCTCAGCCCCACAATATGTACTATTTCTTGGGACTACATCTGCAGAAATTTCAGTCTGAACTTGCAGATCAGCATTTCAGACACTGTTTCTGATACAGAGCCCACAGCAGGGAGATCTGCCAAGAGCAGAGGAGTGGCCATCAGTAACACCCCAAGTCCCCATTATGACTTTTCTTTGATGTGCACAGGTATTCAGAGTTGTGGGCTGTACCTTTCTTATTTTCTTTCATAGCTTCCTTGCTCTTTGCTTTTTCCAGTTTGACTTCTGAACCCATTAACTTCTTTCCATTCATTTGGAGAGCTTTATCCAGATCCTCAGCAGATGAGAAGTCCACATAGCCGAATTTCCTGAAAGAAGAAACCTTTTATCTCAGCTGATCTCTCTCTAGCAAGCAGAGACCACAACCAGAAACCAAGGACCACAGAGGTCCTCACTGGCAACGTTTGGCTGCTCATACAGTAAATGCTCACTGACCCTCACAACGAAATAACAGAACAGCTCTGCAGTGGCAGCTCTCCCTTTAGGAAGATGCACACCAGGCACAGTGTGAAACCCTGATCAGTACTGCAGCTCTTCCATACACTACCAAGCAACCACCTCAGCATCCTGAAGGGAATCAGCATCAGTTCACTCACACCTCTCCAAACAAATCACTGTCAATTAGAAAACAACAGGTAGCAAAATTCTACTGACGAACTCACTTGGAAGCACCAATTCTGACATCTAAAACTTCAATATTCTTCTTCCCAAAGAACTCTCTGATGCCAGTCTTCAGCTCCTCATAGTCCTTGCCCATGACCAAATTTCCCACAAAGAGGGAAAAAGCTGACGTGGGCCCTTTAAATGAAAAGATAAAGTGGGGTTTTCAAGGCAAATTTCTTTAACAACTGGGAGCCAGACTCCAGACAGCTTTTTAGCACATCAGTTTCTGGTCAAAGGTGACATCATAGTTCAGTATTAAGTCCCTTATGATCATCATTTGTGCTGGGAAATCCCCTCCCCAAGTAGTCTGGTCCATCACAGTTACCTTTCTCATAAAACAGTCCAATCTCAGCCCATCAAACAACCATCTCTTGATGATCTCACACCATTTACCTTCTGTTTTCTTCTTCTTGGCCTCTGGTAAACTTTTATTGGCCATTTCCTTCTTCCTCTTTCCAGGTGCTTCCTTCACAGGTTCTGTGATGGAAAACAAACAACACTGAAAAATACAGAATGACTTTTCCTACACTGAATCAACACAGGAGCATTAATCTTTACACTAGCCATACACAAGACCCTCTGCTGCCATGCAACTGCTCCTCTGAGATTGTGATAAGACATTTTTGCTCAGGCATCTTTCCTGTCATGAAAGAGTTATGGTCTCAAAAAAATATTTAAACTCACTTTCATCCTCACTTTCCTCTTCAGCATCCTCATCTTCATCATCCTCCTCATCATCATCCTCCTCCTCATCATCATCATCTTCCTCATCGTCAGAGTCTGCCTTGGCTTTCACTGGTGCAGCCTTGGCTGGAGTGGGTTTTTTCACTGGAACAGGGGCTGTGTCCATGGCTTCATCTTCAGACTCTGAAACAAGTTGAGCACAGTATTTCAGACAGTTCCATATTCAGCCTTTTTTGAGACTAAGAGAGAAAATGCAGTGAAACAAAATACTGTTTTTGACACCTCCTTAAGTCTGTATGTTTTCAGGAAAGAAGTTTAATACAGGAAGTGTTTCTAAAAGCTGTCTCTCCCCCTCAGGTTTTATTGCATTAAAAACCACCACCTCTTTACCAGGAATAATAACTCTTACTACCAACTAACACCCACTCAGCCACATGGACAACAGCAGCCAGCAACAACCATCTGGGCACTAAATGGAGATGCACACACTGCATCATTCCCACTAATCCATTATGTTACTCCCCTCCCTGTGTAACTTTTGAAAAAGCCAAAATTTTTCTAAATACCACATACCATCATCTTCATCATCCTCATCCTCCTCATCATCATCCTCCTCTTCAGATTCTTGCTTTGCTGGCACAACTGCAGGCTTTTTGGCTGGCACTGCCACAGGCTTTTTGGCTGCAGGCTTCACAGGCATTACTGGTTCATCTTCATCTGCACCAACAGTACAAGCCCTTACTAGTAAAGTTTGAAAGTTGAATGGTTATGTGTAAAAACTACTTTGTTTCACATATTTTGACAAAGTTCAGGAAACTAGGAGATGCTTCTCGGGCTGAGTGCAATGCAGCTGCAGTCCAAGTTCTCCTCCACAATTCATCAATTCCCCACATCTCCTTCATTAGCACTCCTTAACCAATGAGCCCCTCTCACAAATATTACATCGTACAAACCTTCCCATTCCCAAGGTACCCAACTTTAACAACTTGACTGAACCAGCTTTAGTCAACTTACACAAGGACGAATGCATATTGCAGAAGTCACTTACCAGAATCTTCGTCCTCATCATCCTCCTCATCATCATCCTCCTCCTCATCATCTTCATCATCATCTTCATCTTCCTCCTCACTCTCTTCTTTCTTGGCATTCTTTCCATTTTTTGCTCCTTTGGTGAGGGCTGCAGCCTTCTTAGGTGATGGAGCAGGAGCAACAGCCTTTTTAGGCTGTGGAGTAGCCACAGCTTTCTTTGCAGGTGTCATTGCCTTTTTTGCAGGAGTAACAACCTTCTTTGCAGGGGTAACAACCTTCTTGGCTGGAGTAACAGCAACTTTCTGTGGTTTCTTCACAGGGAACATCTGAAAGACACACTGATGTAAGACTCCTATGCTGACTCTAGAAACAACAATTATTTAAGTGGCAGACAAATATCTAACAGCTGCAATCCAAGGCATATCCTTCTGGCACTCAGTTTCTGTTAAACTGCCTGAATTACCCATCCTGTTAAATTAATGAAGCTCAAAACCAGCTTTTTCATGTTTTCAAGACACCACTTATTAAAGCTGATCCTGAAGCAAGACCAGTTATCTCTAGTAACATTCACCAGCTTGAGATTTTTAAGTTTTGCACATTATCTCTGTGTGTGATAAATCACTCACTGCTGATGCTCTACTAGAGTAACCCACATGCTCATCAGCTTTAAGGCCCTAACAGCACTTCCAAGGGCTAGAAGTACAGACTTAGTGGCTAAGTTAGCTTTCCCCACGTTGCTTTGCCCTTATGAAATCCATTATTCTTTAACCACAGTTAACAGACACGAATTGTGTATTAGTGTCAACTCTCTGTCACACACCCCACAACCCACACCCCTCACGACACTGCTCTAACACGTGCACCCTTTCGACTTCATCCCTGGATTAATCACCTCTTCTCCGCTGCTTTCGTCTAGGTCAGAAGACTCTTCTTCCTCGCTCTCCTCCACCTTTTTGGGGGGAGGCGCCATCTTTTTCTGCTTGATCTGATTCTTAGGAGTCTGAAAGAAAGCGGGAGCAGCACGTTTAGGTCGGCGCACCCCAGCGGGACAATTGGCC
>NW_008662494.1:0-13701 GCF_000695815.1 Acanthisitta chloris
CGCACCGGCGTGGATGCTTTGCCTTCCCTTCTTCCTCCTTTCCTCGCGGCGCCTCCGCGTCCGTGGGCTGTGCCGTCTGCTCGCAGAGGCTGTCGCGCCGTGGGCTCCCCCGGGAGCGCCGCCGGGCCGGGGGAGGGACCGGTGAAACACCGCCCGGAGCGCAGAGCGACGGCCCCGCGGGTCCTTATCGGCGCTCGCTGCTCCCCTGCCCGTGCAGCTGCCTCCTGCGAGGCAGGGAGAGAAAGCAAGCGGCAGGAATAGCCCGGCCAGGACATTGGAATTAACCTTGATGCTCGTGGGAAACGAGCCAAAAAAAAAATGCAAAGAAAGCTGAGACGAGGCTGGGTTCGTTCCAGTTTAAAAACAGACCTGCCACAACTTGTTCTGAGAAATGCACATGGGTTGTTGGAGAATGAGTCGCTGGTTTTCACACGCTGCGTTTTGTGCCGTGCTCTGCCCAGGTCATTGTTTGCTAAAGCTCCTCAGCTGGAGCTGTGCCCCTCTAAATCCCTGCCCACCACACCTCTGTGACACACAGGGTTGGCAGCTGGGTGTCCTGCCCAGGAGGGAGCACGGAGCTCCTGCAAAGCTTCAGCTCAGTCCCCTACATCAATCCATCTCTCCAAGTGCCCTTCAGCTCAGCAGATTGTGCTGAACCACCATCCCCCACCAAGCTTGGCTTCTGTGGTCACTTGGCTTTGCTGACACCTTACAGGCTGTGGCTCAGCTGCACACAAAGATATCACAACCTGTTGCACAAATCTCAGCAGTAAACACCAGGCTGTGGAGAAGAAGAATGACATGAGCAACTGCCTAGACTTGTGTACCTGGCATGAGCAACTGCCTAGACTTGTGTACCAGGAGGCAACACGTGGAAGAAAAACAGGTTGTGCTTGAACAGGGTCCTTTCCAGGTGGTTTAGGGAAAGGAGCTGAGTTTGCATTCAAGATGACATGGGTGAAAGTAGGAATGTTCCTTGCAGGAGCATTACCTGATGCAAACATTCTGCCCTTGATCCTGTCAGCATCCTTTCCTTGCAGGCAGGGCAGGTTGGAGCTGTGTCCAGGCACCATGCTGTCTAGAGGTCCAAGGGAAATTAGATAAGGAATTAATGCCACTGCAATCAAAAGTCTCTGAGCAATCAGCATGTTGTGCCTGGGGAAACAGTGCTGGAGGTTGTCTTCTGCAGGCAGCATATCCCCCTGGGATGTCAGCAGGAGCAGGGAGATGGAGAACATTTTCCACAGTGGATGTTCTCCAGAGCTTGTACACTTCTCCCCAAGGATTTTGATGTCATGACAATGCTTCTCATGCTTAGCATCACACACAGGAAGCAAATATCCCAGCTCCCAGTTATCCCAGTGGTCAGCAGACTGGTGCTGTGCCATGGTTCCAGAGAAATGAGACAGCATCCTGGGAGAACAGTCCCTTTTGGTCTTTGTCAGGGACATCTTTTAGCCAGTTACGGACAGGAAACTATTTTTTTGGTGTTGCAAAATATCAGTTGAGCAGCTGGGACATGTGGATTTCAGGGAAGTGTGGGATCTTGAGTGAGACAGGAATACCCCAGACAGCACCCAATGTGCCACGTGGTCTGCAGTGTGCTCCCCACGCTGAGGAGCTGCCAGTGTTTTCTATTTATACTCAGTCACTAAGAAACAATGAAGAGAACTCCTTATGGGAAAGTCATTAACTCCAGAGAACTTGGCAGGTGAGCAGTGCTGGGAGGGCTCTAAACCCCAGGGCTGTACCTACAGCAGCAGGAGGTGTTTTACTGGGAGGCTGAGCTTGAGACTTCCTCCCCACTGGTTCCTCCAATCCCTTGGCCTCACTGCCCTCTTGGAGTCAATTAACTGCCATGACACAGGCTCGTGCCCTGCCCTGGGGAACAGCCCTTTTTGTGCTGGTCTTGGCTCTGCTCCCAGCAGAGCCTGGGGAAAGAGGACTTTAGTTTGGGAGATAAGCTGTGCAGTGTTTGGTTTCAAGAGTCCACCAAACAACACAGCTAACCAATAAATGTTCTCTTACCTCTCCCACTGCAGTCACAGAATGTCAACTTTTCACCTAGGCCAGCAATCCTCAATTTCTGCTTAAATACCTGCCTAGTCTCAAATTCCAGGTGTTTTCTGGAAGCCACACAATCCAACCAGTGACACAAGATGGGCAGATAAAAAGCCCAAACAGCACTCAGTCATAAAAACTTGTACAGAAGATGAACAACAGGCAGAGAGAGGTTTGAAGGAACCTACAGGAATAAATGCAGCTCAGTTCATTTATGGCATCACTTGTTTTGAATGCTGTGGCTGATCTCACACTCCCAAGAACGAGATACTGTGTCCTACAGAGCCCTGGTCTGTGGGCTGCATTGTAGACATAGTTGGGGCCATGGAAAATGTGAAAGCAACACAAAGAAACAATGGGAATGATTGGCACAAGGACTGCAACAAGACTCAACAGCCCCAGTGGCACTCGGTTTGCTTTCAGGCAGAGAGGAGGGGGGAGCCTGCCAGGCACAAAAGCCTATTGAAAAGGTGTTTGTCTGAAGGAGCAGTGCCAAGGCCTAGTTGAACTGGGTTCCAGCTGACTTTAAGACCTCAGGAGAAGGGTTACTGAGATAGGCTTCACTCCTCTGCAGAAAGGAGGAGCTATGTGGGCACTCTGGAAAAAGCCACAGTCAGGGCTATGGCTCAGGTTGGACAGGGAAGTTCAGGATAAAAAGAGATTTGCTTAAAGACTTAAAGGCATCTCAGAGTCAAAAACGTTAGCAGCAAGCAGAGCTCAGTGCAGATAAAGGATCAAAATTTAAAGAAAAAAAACCTGTAAAAAACCAGGAATCACAAAGGAGGTGGGTCCCAAGTCAGGTCACAAGCCAAGCTAGCTGAATTTCAAAGCCTCAAGGAGGTTTGAAAGCAGCAGGATTCAGCTTTCCTAGATCCAGGTGAAAAACAAGCTTCCCCTTCTGGTGCCCCCGTGACTTGGGTGAGTCACAGGTGATTGCCTCTGAACCCTGAGTGACATGGCAATACCTGGAGAGAGCTGTACAAGAAAGTAACAACAACTCTGCAGAATCCAACGAGTCCCAGGAACAACTCTCACCTCAAAAATGCTTCTCAGAATAACTTGCAGCATCTTAGTTGCAAGTTAAATCAATTACACATTTTGTTCCCCGTGTCAGAGGAAGGGCTGAGATTTCAACTTCTTGCTTATAAAACACACCAAATGTCAGAGACTAACTGTGCTTTAGATTCCTCAGTCAACATGACACACTATGGAGAGATAGGAACAAGTAGAGAGTGTTGTGCTCATGGAGATGCTGGAGAGCTGAACTAGAAAAGCACAGCAAATACCTCCTTTCAAGTCCTGTCTTTCAAAGGCTGGGGAAAAAAAAAGTCTTGGTAAAAACAAGCACCTGCTGTTCAGTGCAGAGAGCTGAAGACAGAGGACAGCTTCAGGATCTTCGTGGGATGAGTTTATGCAGAAAGACAGGCCATGAACAGTGGTCTCCTCCTCCTGGAAACAGCCAGCAAGAATAGCCCTTTTCTTCTCCTCCTGTTTGTGCAGCTGTAGTCTTGCTGGCAAGAGGGGAAGGAGAATGAGCTTGAATCCTGAGAGGGGGCAAAAAGAAAACCAACAAAGCTCAGTGAGTTCCTGGGAAAAGCAGCCTATCTCCTAGACTTGTTGCTTTGTTCTTAGACATATCATTAGCATTCCCTGCTCACTCCTTCCTCATCCTCTTCATGTGCCAGCCACAAGCAGAAGGGTTTTAAATAACAAACTGGGGAAAATTTGATGGTGCAACTAAGAAATACAACAGCTACATAGCAGCTACCTCATACAGCACAACTCAGCTGGGGAGAGGGGATTGGCTATAAGGTGAACAAAGCCTAATTTTTGCCAAGTTTGCATAGAAATTGTAACTTACTGCCAAGTTGGGGTTTTTTTTTTTGTGTCAATTAGCCCTGTATATGCTACTTTGGCAGCCCAAACAGCTCCTCTTTGCTAGAGGCAACAAATAAACACCTTGTTGAAAGCACATCCAGCTGTTACCCAGGATCCTGCTTAGCATTTTGGTTTCCAAATCCAAGTTAAAAAAAAAAAAAAAGAAAAAAGGTAAAAAAAAAAAAAGCAGCAGGGTAAATTGTTTTCGTAAAGCCAGGGAAAACAAACTCAGGGACACACTGTGCCAGAGATAAGGAGCTCAAGGATGCTGCCCCATCCTGCCCTGGTGACAGGTCCAGCTGCTGCAGAGAAGAACATTCAGCAACTGCTTTAACTAGCTAAATACAGGTTTAAAAATTTTTTCCCCCCCCCCGGAGTTAAGACCTTTGGTTACAGAGTCACAGAAACTCGGTTGTACCATAGAAACACTTCTAGTGTCAGTATTTATTTTTACCTTAATATACATTTATACAGGCCCATAATAAAAAGGCTAATATGCAACAGTTCTGTGAGTTCTGACCTAGTGCCAAGAATAATGCATGCAATTACAAAGGAGAGGTAGAAACACCGTATTAAAGACCTAAAAATACAAACATTATATAAACAAACACTTTCAAATTAACTGTTGGAATTTCATACAGATAAATAAGGTAAAAAGTACATTACTCTGTCAAAGTAAAAGGAAACACATGGTTATCCCAACACTGAAACGAGATTTTTTGATGTGTAAGCCCTGTACAACTTTGTCAAATAGTTCAGACCACTGTGTTTAAGAGGATTAAAATGATTTTTTTTTTAAATTTTTTTTTTTTGTCCTGGAGAATGGTTTATTCAAGTATTCAAGCAGTTGAGTAACAAAAAAAAAGTCCCCAAAAATAAAGTGTAGGAACCATTTCCAGAGAAGCTGATCTGCCTAAAGACTGTCCTGATGATCTCATGGGATGCTTGAAATGATGATGCCTATAAGGCTAAATGAAGCTTCCCACCTCTCCCCCAAAATGCACACAAAATAATCCTGATTTTTCTATGTAGAGATTCTCCACTCATTTATCAGCATCTCCAATGGCAACATTATTTTTCTGGCTTTTTTTTTTTTTTTTGCATGGTTCCTTGGCAGAACCTTTTCAGTTTACAGTATTTATTGTAATACTGCCCCAAGAAACAAACTACAGAGAACTGTCATTACACCCCTAAAAAGACTGCAGGCATTAATGCACAGATTGCATGCACAACAAAAGATGCAACCAAACCTATAGAAAAAGCAAACAACCAGCAACTCAACATTGCTATTACTGAGAGAGTCCAGAGCAGTAGTTACTCAAGTATTAGACAAACAGGTATAAAATGGAAAGGTTCACATGAATACAAGTTTTTACAGTTTGTTTGAAAGTCTTCTAGAAGCTACATTTGAAATTCTGAAAAGAATTTTATGTACACTGAAATGAAATTCAGCCAAGTCCGTTGTGCCTTCTTTCTCTAGGTTTTGTGTTCTATTAGAGTTCTTCAAAAATGAATATACAGTTGCTTTAGTAAATTAGTGCAAAACAAAATATTTTGGAAGAAGATCATCAAATTGTATCCACATCAGCTGAAAACCCCCTGGGGATTTTGCATGGATGGAGAGAATCTCTTCCATCTCCACTTCTCCCCCCGTGTCAGAGCATTTTCACCATCCCTTCGTATCACAACCTGAGCCATGGTTACAACAGGTGAGCTCCAATTCAAGGCAGCTTAGCCCCAAAAGCTTCAAGCAGCACATGGTTAGGGTTTCCCAAATTCACTCGGCCACATTTGACTGACAACTTAAAAAACTCTCGAGGGAATCTTCTGAGGGAAATGTCTCTTTGTACCTGATGCAGAAGGATCCACTCTCTAAAAACCTCCCGAGGGATAAAAAAAATAAAAACAAACAACCCCTGATCATTCAAGTTCAAAGCACGCGTACAAGGATCAGTCTGAAATGTGAAGAGAGATTCTTTTGAATGCTGTTGCTAGGAAGGAAAAGGAGCTGCTGGATTGGTAAGGCAAGTGTACTTTTGGAATTTCTCCTCTTTGAATATGCTGCTGTTTCTTTGGTAGTCACCACAGAAATGTAAGAATCATCTTCCACGTGGGGCAGAACAAGGACAACAATGAAGCTGTAGTGAAAGAAAGTGCAGTATCACTGATGTGGTCCCTTATGTTCACACCATCTGGTCCTGGGGATGTTCCTACTGCTCATACACAGCCACTGTGCTGTAGCAGAGTGCAGAAAGCCTTCGCTCGATGCTGGATTTGTCTGCAGGGAGAGACACACGACAGGTCATCACCAGGGTTATGTCACAGAGCACTCAATCCATGGCATTTTCAGTGCTCAGCATGAACTTACACTTGTGGACGTTTTCTATATCTGCAGGGTCTTGCAGGATTTTAGTCAGTCCTTCCAGCAGCAAAGCTGCTTTGTGGTATCGATACGTGATATCTTCAGTCTGCTGGAACATCTCATCCAGAGCTGCTGACTGCACCTGCAATCAGGTGACATAAACTGCATTAGGCAAGGAATGCAATGAAGAAATCAGAATTAATGATGTGTCATTAAGAAACTACTTTTGAGCCTTCCAACTTACTTATAAAAACAGCTAAATGAACTTGATGGTCTTTAAGCTCCTTTCCAACCCAAGCCATTCTGTGATTCTGAGAGAACATAGACCTGTGCTGAGAATATTTTGCACAGAAAAGCTAAAAAAGCACTTTTTGATCTTTTGGGTGACGTAAGCCATTCTGTGATTCTGAGAGAACACAGCACCTGTGCTGAGAATATTTTGCACAGAAAAGCTAAAAAAGCACTTTTTGATCTTTTGGGTGACGTATGGATAAATGTATTTGTTTTTCTACCTACATTCTCTTGTAAAGAAGACAAAGTAATTGTGCACAACTGCACCACAATCAGGGCTAAGCACAACAATTGCCACAATCTTTGGTGTGCTGTGTTTAAAAAACTCCCTCTCACCCAAAAAGCAGCAAAGTTTGCTGCATGGTTTCTGCCTCTGCAGCCAGAAGTATCAATTAGATGAAGAAGCTTTCACATGTTTGCTACCATTTCTGCTTTGCATGGAGAGAGTGATGCTCAGATTGACCTGGTAGGTTGATGAAGCTACTCCTGTGCTTTACTGAGCCTTCCTGGATGAGACTTGAGCACACAGAGCTGTGTGGTTTGGGAGTTCATTTCCTAGTGCTTATGTACCAAAAGTGCTGATGTAGGGGGGAAACATCCCTGTGGAACAGTATCTGCCAGGAACTGTAGCCACAGTTAGGGCTGGAAAGAAAGTGAAAGACTAACAAGAATTACCATGAAGAGAATTCTGGAAATACAGATTCAGTTTTCCGGTTATGCACAAGAGGTTTGTGAGAGGAGGAAGCAGTTCCTCTCATTCAGGCAAAAGACTTACCATTTCCACAGCACAGCTGTAGATGAGTTTCTCTGCAGTTACACTGTTGATTTCATCAATGAACCTTTGCTTGTCCGAAAAGAAACGATTCAACTTTTCTGTCAGTTTCTTGCACATGCCAATACAGAATTTGTATCTCTCGTTGAGGCTTTTCACAACTGGAAGAAAGGTAAGAAGAAATTAGGAAAAAAAAAAAACAAACCCAAAACCAACCAACAGCATAACCAAAGTTCAGCTTTTCCCAGCACCAGCAAAATCAATTTGCTTATTTACTCCACCACTTCTATCAACTGAAGTATAAATCAAACATTTTCCATTTCAAAGTTAGTAACTGCTCATTTCCCAACATTTTCTGGCTGTATCTTTGTTTACTAGCAGAGTTGGGCAATTACAAGAGAATTGTGGATATGTGCAACACAAGAAAAACAAACACATGTTGCAACTTAAACTTTTGGAGTGATGTGTCGGCAAGGAAAAGTCACAAGCAAAGCAAATCAGATGATGTTGCATCTACCTTGCTTCACAGCAGTGGATGGGTTCAGCTTCCCTGACTTGACCTGGGCTTTGGCAAGGTGCAGGGAAGATGCCAGTAACTGTGCAGCTTTCATGTACAACACCAGCTGCTCCACTTGCCTAGGGAGAGAGGGGAATAAAATAACAATCAGGCATCAAAACACCTTTCTTGAACTCACTAGAGCCATGGGCAGACACCACTTTTTGATCACAACCCTGCCCAGGACTCAGCAGCAGCAGAAAAAAGAAGGCAGATGTTTAAAATGCAGCTCCACCCCTCCCCTCCCTTCCCTTCACAAACACTCTGTCACGGGTTCAGGCCACAGCTGCTCTTCCAGTAGCTGCAGCAGCAAATACAAACTGCTCTAATGCAGATATTTGAAAAGGAACACTTTATTTGTGGGGCTCACTGCCCGAGGTCAGTGTCTCACCACAAGTGATTGGGTGTACTTTTCTTGCAGTGTCACTTCCTTAAGCCCCTGGAATTCTCAGTGGTGAAAAGCAAACACTTTGCAGGCTTTTTTGTTAGGCTGAGGCTGGGTTTTTTTTCAGGAAGAAGGCAGGAAGTGGAACTGCCCTTTCCCACCACTCCACGTTTCTCATATTTCCCACTGCTTTTGATTTTTTATTAGGGCTCTTGGGTTTCACTGAACAAACAGTCCCACTTGGACACTCCTTCCCATTTCCTACCTCCACCTTGGTGCCACTGCTTCAGTCAACAGGAAGGGATGAGTGCTCAGATCTGAACAGCTGGTGCACAAGTTTCCATGCTTAGAAAGGCACTGCTGCACCTCAACCCTGAGCTGATGTGGCAGACCAGAAAACACTGATCTTTTATTTGTCTGCTAGCAAATAAATCCTTCTGATCCATCTTCAGTTGTTTAAAAAATTATTCCTCTCAAGATTCTGCACAGCCAAACAATCACCCCCAACAAAAAGGGCACAGTTTCAATACATTTTTGATGCATTCAGTCTTCACTAATTCTCCTGATCCTATCTGACTGCATACTCACCCCCACTCTTTGCTGAGCTGGCTGATCTGATCCACAACTACGCTCTCTTGGATTTGGTACAGTGACACAGCAGAAGTACACAGGTCTGGGTTTCCTCCTCTCACTGCAGTCAGATCCAGAACACACTCTGTAAATGTCAGCATCATGTTTAGGTGACGCAGTGTGTCCGTGTGTTCTCTCTGTCACAGGGGAAGATGAGACAACAATTTAACCATGATAAGCCCTCCAGGCCATCAAGTCCACACTTAGAATTCTTGCTAATCATTTGAGGATTCCTTGGTATGTCAGTTCTATGCAGAAATCACAGGGTGGTAGAGCCAGTACTAGGCACTTACAAAACCCAATGGGCCTTAATAGATCAACAGATAATAACTTGTTATTTCTGTGTTAATGAATTCAAGATACTGAAGAGTCTTTCAACAAAGCCAAAGGAATTGGTACATGGAGTTCTGTGTTTGCTGAAACCTGAGAATCTAAAGGAATCACAAATGGGACATATTACTAGTTATTATATTATCAGCAACACAAAAGTATGCTTGGCACTTGGATGAGAAGCCAGGGGGAACATTTGGCTTTCATTATGCAACAGACTTGATACCTACAAAAGAACTGAGCTAAGGCTTCATACTTCATCTGCTGCACTCAAATTTACACTTAGTTCTTGAATTATATTGTGTTCCAAAGTGGTTGTTGCCAAAGTTTACAATTTAGACTAAACAACTTCAATTGGAGGTAACAACTCACTGCTGCTCAGTGAGTAAAACAGACACTAGACAAAAACAGTCTTCAAAACTAATCAAACACACAAAATATTGAGAATATTTTCGTTAGTAATGGAGGTTTAAATGCATTTTAAACTGTGGGAAGAGTATGGTGTACTGTCAAATAGACATGTCATAACATCCAGATGAAATAGGGATCCAAACACCTTCCAGCAAGATGGGAATGAGAAAATGGAACAGCAATCTGTCTTGACAATTGTATAGTCCCAGGATAGCACTCTGGTGACAGACCATCCCAATTGGTGTTTTTCAAGTGTCACTCCTCCACACATTAAAAAAAAATATAGGACACTCTTCCAACAAGTAGGATTTAACGTCATGCTCTGACTGTGAAGCAGCAGTGAAATGCCCAGAGGGGCATTGGTACTGTCAGCACCCACGTCCAGAGATGTGGCACTGAACAGGCCTCTCTGGGAGGCTCTGCTGGACAAAAGCAGTGATGTCCCTTTGGTTCCCTAACCAATGCCAGGAGTAACTACCAAAAAGAAATTGGCCACAACTCATACAGGAATATTATAAAGAAACATGTGAGAGTGAAGAGGAAACTACAGAGTGCACCGAGCACTCCTGGTTTTACCACATCTCTGTTCTAGCAACATTTATACATTATAAAACATGAAATTATGTGTTTTCTATACCTCCATTAAAGTTTCCTCAGGCAATTCAGGAGCTTCAAAAGTGATAAAGCCCTCTAAGCTGGGAGGTGAAGTGCCATAAGGCATGTACTTCAGACTTGGAGCTGCCTCAGCCCCCGGAGGAGAAGAGCCCATATAAATACCAGGAGGAGAGCCCATATACACACGGCCACTAGTGGAGCAGAGAGACCCTCCAGAACTGTTTGATCCAACTACAAGAGAAACAAACACACATTCAGTCTGCTAGGTTGTTGATGACAGCAAGTGACAGAGCAGTGGTCACCACAGAGCTCCTCTGAGGCTCTGCTCACTGCTCCTGGCATCACTCTGTAGGGAATGCAAAGGCTACAGCATGATCAGCAGTGCCAGTTCACACACAGGTTCTGGGATGTGGCTCACAAGGGTTCCAAGGCACAGAGTCCAAGAGTACAGCCCAAAGGTTGTGCTGGAGTTCATAACAACAGCACACTGCTGTGGACTCCTGCTCACCCTGAGCAGGTGAAGACCTTTCTACCTCGAGATCTTTGACATTTGACAACACAGTTGACATGTGCCAAAATGCAGTCAGCTCACACCCTTTGTATGCTGTTTCTGGTACAGTGCACAGCAGCAGGCAAAAAACAGAATTTTAACTTTTCCTCTCCACCTCTGTCACAGAGATTATCCTCCCTGTGGTGGAGTGAAGCTGTGTACATGGGAGGTTACACACTGCTGACCTGTAAATCTGCCTCTGACCCTCTTTAGGAGGGAAGAGGCAGAAACCAGCTCATATTCAGCTCTGCTTTACAGAGCACTTTACTGTATGGCCTAGAGGATCTGTGCAAGGCAGCAATCAGGTTATTCACTCAAGGAGTGGAACAAGCCTAAATATTGTGCTTGAGAACAGTCCACAGCTGGCAGGAAAGTCTTACCTGAGGTGGTTCTTGTTCTGAGGACCATATGAGTGCAGGTAGGAGGGGTGGCACTGCTTGGAGGGGACCCAACAGTAAACATGACAGCCCGAGAACTTGCCCCACTTCCCATGGAAGGAGTTGCCATTGCAATTCCATAGGCTCCTGCTGGGGCTGGAAGAGAAAATGTCAACAAGTTACTCCCTGTTACACATGATCATACCAATAAGTAACTATATGCAGCAAAGTGGAGAACTGCAACACAACATGTTTTGATGTAGATCAAGGACTTGAACTAGTTAGTTCTGACAGGAAATAAAACAGGCTGAGTGGCCTCAGTGATACAAAAAAAAGAGTCAAGATGCAGTCTGCATGTATCTTTTTACTTTCAGTATGTCTCTGCTCTACTCTCTCCTAGAAAAGAGCAACAGAGACTCCCTGAGAGCCTGAGGACACCACCAGTCCTGCAGAAAAGAGACAAGGGAAAAGCTCTAAAGACAGCCCATGATGGGGCTGGAGGTTAAAGACCTGCCCTGCCTGCAGAACTCCTTGCATCTGCTCACAACTGAGGACTTCTGGTGGCCACTTGTGGCAAAGGACAACTCAGGGAGGGAGCAGGAAGTAAACAAGACCCAGAATTATATAAGCTGTCTTTCATATGAAATCAAGGTGGAATTAGGAAATGAAACAGCCACAAATATTGACTTCAAAAATAAAACCAAATTGAAAAAAAAAAAACCCAAATCCCTCCAGCCAGTATAGGCAGTCAAGATATTTCTGTGTTTAGCACAGAAATAGCTATTTTCCTGTCTCGGTTATTTTTAAAGCTATGCTAAAGAAATGGAACCGATCTCCTTAAAGATGAAAAAAACACCTTCTGTACTGAGGCTAAAAATTGTCAGGACCAATTATCGAAGTTGGAAGCAGATCTGTATCTAGTTGGCACTCCATAAACACCCAAGCACATAAAGACAGCTTGGATGTGTCACTCTGTTCCTCACCTGTATCCATTGGCCTCTCTGTGTTCAGGCTGTCTGTACTGCCTTGGTATAACTGGCCCCCAAGTGTAGTCTTCACCTGTTGCTCTGACAGCTTCCCAGTACTCACAGACCTGGACCAGAAAACAGGAATTACCAACAAAATTCCTCAGTAAGATCTTCCCACCTAACTTGCAATTCAGGATGACTCTCAGATTCTTGGTATTTACTACAGAGGATTCTTCAACAAAAATACAGCAAGTCTTGAAAACTCCCTGTTGGTCATGAACCTACTAAAATAGAGCTAAGCATAAAGAGACCCTTTTTTCCCCTTAAAAATTTATACTGCACATTTTGCCATAGAGATCAAGCAAAAACTGAGCAGACTTTATAAAGGCAATGAAATTCCAGATTCAGATAATCAAAACAAAAGAGAACTAGACAGCGACACAAAGTGGTGCAGGAAGTCCCTGCTCTATTTATACCCAGTACAAACTGTTTCTGTTGCACACCACAAACCTCACCATCCCCTCCGAGCTGCTGTGAGCAGTGTGTTCTCTGCCCAGTTACCTCCCCAACCCCACAGGGTACAAACCCTGCAGTGCCTACCTGCCAAAGGTGGTTTTGCTGTGCTGCTCTCCCAGCTGCTTGTCAGCTCCCTGGGCCGAGTGGAAGTGTGTGAAGTCCCTCGGGTCAGTGATATCTTTAGGCTGCAAAGGGGTTTCGGCCAAGCCCTGGCGATTGGCCAGGGCCAGCAAGTTTGAGGACGCTTGAGTTTTGGGTATTTTGAAAGGAGCTGTTGCCTTTAAGATTCAAAACCAAGAACATGCAAAAAAAAAGAAGCCCAAAGTTAGAACCTCAAAATAACTCTTAGGAATGGTTTCAGGCAGTGTGTTACCACCTCACGTTCTCCTGACAACAGCAAACTTAACAAACCTTGGTGGGAGAGCCGATGATGGTTGGGAGTGGAGTTTTGAAGAGCCAGTCTGAGCTCCTGGGTGAGGACCCCATGTGTTTGGTAGGTGATGTTCCCAGGCTCCCTGGCCTGCTTGGTTGTGGAGAATGACTGTAGCCATACCCAGCATAGGATGGGCATACTGGGTCTGAGTGCTGCTTTCTGAGCTTCTGCTTGTTTTGGTAGATATCTGTGAGAGTAGGAGCACTCTGCAACCTTGCTCCCATCAGAAGCGACTGTGGAGACTGAGATGGTATTGGAGAACCTGTAGGGATGAGAAACAATCAAGTAAAATTCTACTTGGAACACCTGTCAATGAAGCCCAAAATTCCAGAGCACAGCATTAACCTGAAAGGATACAGGACTACAAATACTGAGACATGTTTGATTAGCTCACTATAAGGCAAGGAGAATGGATTTAGCACATGGATCATTTGGACTAAGGCTCCAGTACACTGATGAGATGTTCAAGCTGCCAAATAGGCAAGACTTGAGGGTGACAGCTGTACTGGCAGCTGCAGTACATTTGGCAACCTGCAGCAAGACAAATCAAGGGGATGGCTCCAGCA
>NW_008662494.1:13719-28416 GCF_000695815.1 Acanthisitta chloris
AAGTGCAGCCACCAGGACTCTAGAGGTTCTCAAGCCCTGGAATTATATTCTTGCAAACAAGTGCAGGAACACAACATTGCATGTTAATGACTTGTTTTGTGCACAATGACTTCATCTGCAGACACAAATGGCTTCTGCAAGAAAACTAGGTACTAAAAAGAACCAGATTTTTCAGATGGAACAGCTTGGGATCATTACTTTGGACAGTCATTTACGTTGTGGTCTGTCAGACTGAATCTTTTTGAAAAGCTTACAAAGGAAGTCCACACTTCAGTCCAAATGCAAAGTTCCTCCTGAAGCAAATGGAGATGGAAGAGCTGTAAGCTGTCACTTTATCAAAGGGCTTTGGGCAGATGTGTCTTATGAACATCTCACCTACTCAAAGGTGTCCTTCCCTCTTTCAAAACAAGGAAGCTGAAATTTGCTGAAATGGTCTCTTCCTTGGGATGTTTGTATGTCTCATGAGAAGGAACTGGGCAAAAGTACAAACAGTACAAAAAAACTTCAGCTTTCTGGTCACAGCTTCCCAGAGAAAATTCCTGTGTGGAACCTCAAATTGCTGACACTGAAGTGACAATTTCACTCGTGTTTTAAGAAAAAAAAAAAGAGAAAGGATGAGTGCAAAACTGAACATGAGGCTTACAACTAGAGAAGGTTTTTAAGAGAGACTCCATTTCAGAAGTGCATGCTCAAAAAACTCATTACAAACTTCTGGCAGTTAGCTCAGGGAAGTGCCCAGCTGTTCAGACACATCTTTCAACCTTCTTGAGCCTATGCTTTTGCACCTTAGATTTTGAATATGAGCTACTTCATCTTGATTTCATTCCACTCCATTAAGCAGTGTGTTTAGAACAGTCTGCCTGCAGCTCAAGTCTATTTCTCATTAACTCTCCAGCCAAAAATTTGCTTGTTTGAAATCCCTCTGCTTGTCTGTCTCATAGCATTGAAAGTCCTCACCTGTCGTTTCAGAATCAGTTTTAAATCTCACTGGTTACTGTTCTAGTGCTGTTGCCACCCCAGGGAAGGTTTCTGTATTAGAAGTGTGTCCTCTGCTGCCACTGGCAGCAAGAACAGCTCAATTAGTTGAGATGCTGCATAACAGACATCTCCAGTCCTCAGAAAAATCACAGTACAGATGACCTCACCTCACCCAAAGCAAAGGACTTGCTTCCCATAGCCACTTAAATGCTGAGAAATTTGCAGCAATTTGTGGTGTCTTACAAATAGAAACACCACTGCAGCCACCTGAAACTAAGAAATGAAGTCAAGTAGGAAAAGAATGCAGAAAACACATGAAGAAATGAAGCATTAAAAAACTCTTAGAGCCATAAAAACAGTGCTGTGGTATGTTACAAGTCCAAGTTTGACACTGGCAAAAGGCACTAAACCAACAGCCCTACAAAGTCCTATCCACAGAAAAATTGCAACCAGAAAAGCAAGTACAGTGCTTTGTGTTCCCTTAAGGATTTACTCATTCCTCTTGCTGAGCCTGCCAAGGGCACAGCCATTCTGAAGGCAATTTTTGAGACACAGCATAGAATTTATTTCATATGGATGAAACCATTCCCAGCCATGGCTACTCCAAGGAATGAAGGCTCTATCATCTCCAGATGATTTTGGAAAGTGTTTAAATAAGGAAAAAACTCCCAATGCAGTTTCAACACCACAACTTAGAAAGTCAAAAAAAAAAAAAAAAAGAAAAAAGTATAACTAGTGTTTTAGATGAAGAAGAAAATGCACCCAAAATGTGCACAGAGAACATGTTGCTGAATTGCATATTCTTCTGCCCAAACCTTCTGGCATTACAGTGCAATTCCATCTTTAACAGTCTCAGAACATTTTCAAGTCCTGTTTCTTGCTGATCTTTTTTTTTTTTTTTCTGCTGGCATGCCACAATAATTTATGACTTGCAAAGCTTCCTGACTGCTTAGCAACACTCAGAGCAGATCCCAGTTGGTTTCCTAAGGGAATGAGGAAAACGTGTTGCACATTGTACACTGGCAGTTCTTCCTCCCTTTTCTGAGAACTGGCATGACAGAGCTGGTCTATCAAAACCAGATTCTCAGGAGCATGTTACTACCATTCATTCCAATCCATCCCTGTTTAAAGACAGCCATCAGCAGAGCTGCTTTTGCACCCTGAGACAAAGAAACTTCTCTTACTGAGGAAGGAATTCGTTCTGGGGAAAGGTGCCACACAGTCCACAATTGGGCTGTTTCCACAAAAACTCAGTGTGCCATTAGTCCATATTAATGTGTGTTGGCTCTTCTCCCCCTTCACAAACACTGCAGAAGCTCTACCAAAACAGCACTGATTGCACTGTCCAAAGTCACTCACCTGAGAAGTTTCTACTCCTTGATTCATGTCCTTGAAGCTGTCCACAACAACAGTGTCCAAGCTGCTCAGGTATGGTTCCAACTAAGCAAACAAAACCAAAATGTGAGTTTATATTTCACCTACAAACGAAGGTAAAGCAAATTAAAACCTACTTAGTTTACTCCTCTGAGTCATTTAACAGAAACTACCTCTGCACATGTGACCTAGTTGAGCAGATTGTGAGTTAAGGTAATTTCAAGCAAGAATGAGCATTCTGAGATGACTGTTCCAGATACAGCTTTAGTGCTTGCTAAGTATGTAGGGGCTTACCTAGTGGTGAAGGAGAGTAAGGTCTAGAAGATCCTGTGGATAACCTGCGCCCGACGCCCTGAGCAGTGTCAGCTGGCACAGGGGAGCATGAGCCCATCTTCATGAACCCCATGGGGCTGGTATTGGAGCGTCTCACAACTCCAGCTCTGAGGGGTGAAAACAGTGATTACACACCCTGGTTCCTTGAGATCAACTCCAGAACCTCCTGAGGAGTATAATGATCAGCTAAAGAAAATATTGAGGAAGTTATGCCACTGAAGCTCATTAAGCCAGTAACTTATTAAGCTTTCCATACTGAAAACAAGCAAGATTTAACTCTGTGTTCACACTGACTTTTAAGCTTTCAATGCCATAACAGTCTGTCAATTGGAAAACATTAAAACACATATCCCTTAGTACATGGATTCCTAATCTTCAACCAACTTGATCATCAAACTGTTAATTTCACAATCAAGTGAAGTGTATTGCTGCAAATGCCCATTTTTAAGTCAACAAATATTAGGACAAAGTTTCATCCTAGATTTGGTAAACAGGTCAGAGAACTGAAAATAAGATTTCCCTTGAGGGAAAGGCATTTCCCCAAGTGTAACAACTATCACCAAATCACAACTCCTGAAAAACACATGCAAGAAACCCTGGGGTTTGTTTCTGCAAAGATCTCCAGAGTTCTGAGTAGTCTATTTATGAGTCTTTGACCTTCACCATCCTGATCCTGTAGACCACAAGGCAAAGAATATGCTCTCACTAGAGCTTTGTAACAAGCCAAGCTGGTTAACTAGCCTGCCAAAAATTGTTTCCTTGATATTCTCCAGAACAAAGCATCTATCTCAGCACTGCATGTGTGAAAACAAAACATAACTTATTACTGACTTTCTAGTCCATGACATAATGTCATATAATACACAAAGAAGAATGAAAAAGCAAGACTTCATCTTTTTACCTTCTTGGGTTGCATTTGAGTGAAAGAACAAGCTCATTTTGTTGCATGAAAATATTTCAAGTGCCCATCCAACAATCTTGAGATTGTGAAGGACTCTTTATTTGTTAGCATTGAAATGACTCCTCAATGTGTTTTCGTGCAGAAAGAAAAGTGCCATCAGCACGAAAACATGGACGTCTGTCAGGGTACAAACTAGAAGCAAGAGAAAGGAGTGAAAAAACCCCAAACTCACCTTGGTGAGCCGTGGGGGTTGGCCACAGGGCTGGCAGTGGAGGAGAGGTTCTGCTCGATGCGCTGGTAGTTGCGGAGCTGGGTGGGTACCGGGATCGGAGCCGTCTCGCTGCGGGGGGACACCGAAGGCTGACAGTGCCTGGAGGTGGAAGGTGTAGGCACAGGAGATCAACACAGGGCTCTCTCAGAATTGTACCTCTGTAGAAACTTCAGGTCAGTCTAGGAAACAGGCAGATCAGCTCCTCCTGCGCTCGCTGCGTGCAGGGAGATCTCGGCTGGTCCCAACCGAACTCCAGCACTGCACAGAGTGAGATCAGGAGCTGCTCACCACCACCTGCCTTTCCCACACTGGTGTCAGACTGAGCAGAGAGCCCTCTGTCATGCATCACAGTGATCTCCAGATCCCTCTGACTTCTTGCCAATCCCACCGCTCTGTTTACCACGCTTCAAAATAGCGTTCTAGGAAAACCCACTGCGCTGGGAACAGGAAGTTCAGCAGCAGGGCTGGAATGTGTACAAAAGCCACTAAAGCAGTCAGAGATATCCCCAGAGACACCGTGAACTTGCAAAAGGAAAACATATTATGTAACCAAGCCCTGACAAAAGGACCAACACCACACACCTGGGCAATAATCCACAGACTCCAATTGCAGGTTAACATTGCCTAAGTTCAGCTGGAGTGTCACTGACCTGGCTCACCTCAGAGAGCTACGTGATAAGGGACTCAAACCACTGCATGTAATCAGTTACCAACGCTGTTAAAGGAAGACAGAATTCAACAGAAAGAATTTCAAACCAATAGGCTTTCTGGAAGATAATCAAGTTGAGTATCTGGTCCTTTACTGACCACATCTTCAAAGAAAGATTACAGATTCTTAGAAGAAACATGAAAAAAGTTCTCCCACAAGCTCTAGAAGACAAGCAATTACAGCACTCCCTGCAGGGATACAGCTGGGCACAAATCTGGGTTTCTGACTCTGTTTGTCCTATTCTTTTCACTACCTCTGAGAATGAAACATTACTTCCTAATATGCACACGACTTCCTCAGCAAAAGAAACTAACTTTGTTCTTTTATTGCCACCCAGTTTCTGGATACCACAGAGTCATTTGGAAGTTGGCTGTGGGCACACAGTCAGCAGAAAACCTGAAAGCTTCCAGGATGGATGGAGAAGGTCTCAAGTGGAAACCACAGGAAGGCTGTGGGCAGGTTGCCACGACCAACACAGCACACTGAGGGAGCACAGGAGGCTCCCAGGGCCCCCAGGAGAGAGGAAGCAGCTGTTATTTCAACTGTGGCAATGACACTGAGAAAACCATGAAGATACTTCAACTTTTAAAGAGCTCAGCATGGAAAATGCCTTCCCCTGCTCTCACCAGCCTTGCCCTGAGCTGGAGGCAGCAGTGCTGTCAGTGTGGTGCAGAGCCATGCTCTGGTCAAGGTTCCCCAGCTCAGGCCCAAAGCTAGACTCATGTCAAGCACCTTCCAGCCTGACGTGGTTTGTTAGCAGAGAAAATGCAGCACAGAGTGTGCAGAGCTGCATGTCAGTCTGGTCTCTCTGAGATCCAGAGAATAAAATTAGCAATGAACCACAGGAGAGTGAACCACCTCGACCTCTTCTGCCCATTCTGCCTGGAGACTGAGAAGTGTTACAGCTTCTTCTGTGTGACATAAAGCAGCATAACTCTGGGTACAATTCACTCAGTTTGATCAGCTAATCAGAAAAATTCACCATTTCACAGGGCATAACCTTTTGTAAAAATAACTGAAAAATTCAACCCACAAACAATGAAAGAACATTTCACAGGAAATAAAAAACCAAAACCAAAAGAAGCATCTTGTAGAACACCAGACACACACTCTGCTTCCTTCAGACCATGCCCCAAGCAGTCCCAAATTCAGTTACTGAATTTACTCAGTGAGTAATTAAATCAAACACAGAGTGTGAACAGTAGGCACCTGTTTCTAACCACACAACCATTTAGCTCTTAACTTAGCAATGTACAGATAACACAACTGGCATATTTTCATCCAACCTCTAAAAACTCTGACACAATTTAAAATAGGAAATTACAGTGGATTTATAATCCATTGTACAAAGTAAATGGATCTTTACAGACAAACCATCCCCATTATCTGCCCTTAAACATAAAAGGTAAAACTAAAAGCTGTATTGACAGCCCTGTCAGCAGATTTCCTAACTGCACAAAGATCAGCACAAAGTAGCAAACTTTTCTTGTGACAAGCATTTCTAAACAAATAATGCTGACTTGCAGCCCTGTAGTACTGGCAGGAGCCAAAAATACACCCAACATAACAGCTTTACTCCCCAGTTAACCACTCATCCTCTTTCTATTTGCACTGAAAACATCATGAAACTCATCACTTGATCAAATGACAAATCTAACCCTTCTGCTTAGATATTACATGAGTAATTAAATACCATCATTAAGCTTTACATTTTCCACTATAACACAGGAAAAGATTTCAGGCACCACTGACGAAAATCAGTTCTATTTGCAGCTAGCAGAAGCCATGTGGAAGAAAGGAGACTAATTACCAGTCCTGCTGATGGAAAACCTGCAATACATGTTTAGCTCTTCCATGTGACTTCTTTTGGGATCTTGTAAAACACAAACATGAAATTCAGAGCAATCACTTGCACAAAAGCCACACCCAGTGACCAGACAGGAGCCAAGCCAGCCACGAGACACAAACCCACAGCAATCTGGGCTCTCAAAGTTCCTCTTCTCTCACAACTACTTCTTAAAACTTATCTGCACTCAATGTCTTGACTCACTAAATGAAGACTGTGCTTCAAAACTCCAAAAAAATCAAGTCAGTTATATCTCTGAAGGTCCTGCTTTCAAGCACTTCAAAATTTAAACAAAGACTGTTCTCTTTCCTTAAGGAAATCTTTCAGGGTGCAACAAAGACTGCATGAAGTATAGAGAGCCTGGGAAAACCAGGTTGAGCTTCTATTTTAGTATAGTTTCCAGTAGCCACCCACAATTAAAAAAAAACAAAAAAAACAAAAAAAAAAACAACAAAAAAAGCCAAAACATAGAGTAGCAGAGAACATTTTTAAAGAGACAAAGCACTAAGGCCACCTCACACACCTGTTGGCTGTACCAGATGCAGTACTTCGAGAAGAGGCTGAGGATGGTTTCTGTACAGTTCCTGAGCTTCCAGAAATAGTTAATGGTGATTGCCTGGGGGGAAAAAAAAACAACCACTGTCAAAAGACAAGTCCTCACATCAGAGAAACTCTCTACTTTGCAGCAAAACGTCCTGAACTCAAGCTGTTTAGATATTAATCTTTCAGAAGCTCCACAGAGCTGTGCAAACCCAGCACTGCCCAAAGCCCAGCAAATCCCTTGTGCAGCTGCAGCCTCAGAACATGAGACTTCTTTGGGCCAAAGCTCAGCACACCTACCCTCCACACATCAGGAACTCGCTGGAAGCCCTTCTGCCAGCTGCTCCCAATGGCATATCATCTGCAGCAAGAGAAGAACACATTGAAAACCCACAGCATGGAGCAGAATCTTAAAAAACATAAATCTCCACTATTAATGTTGTAGAAATAATCACTTCTGTGAACGCATAAAAGATCTCCGTCAACTGTTTTGTTGTAGGAAAATACCTCAAATGTGACTCCCCCCAACATGTAACTGGGGAAAGGAGTTCTTCAACCAGTTATTCTGTTGTTTGTGTGTTTTTGCCAGGTTAATTATAATGATTTTGAACTAAACCCCAGTGTTTAAGAGCACAAGGTATCAGCATTGGGTTGTTTATGACAGAAACCCTCCAGGCACTAATTTAGTCAAACATTTAACACAAGTTGGTGGCAGTGTACAGAAATCAGCTGACTTTGTGCAATTCAGGTTTGGATGATGTCACTAAATGCAATCCAAGTCTTTGTTTTGTGTAAGCCCAGGCTGCTGCCCTGTCTTTTATGGGATTTATGTTCTTACCTGTACTTGTTTATCATCTAAAGCTTTACAACACGAGCTATAAATGTTCATTTAGTCTGGAGGAAACAACATCCCTGCCTACCAAAAGAATCCTTAGGCCTCTTATCAGTAGTTGTTTACAACTGACTCTCCTTTTCTGCTGCCAAACCCCAATATTTTCCATATCTTTAAAGCACCTCAGTATCTTTGGCATATCTGACTTTTCAACTGAAGGTGAAAATGTTCCAGATGGACACGAAGTACCAAACTGTTTCTCTTCAAAGAGTAATCAAACTAAAGAAGTTAATTTCAATGTGAAGTGAGACACATTTAGAAAAAAGAGAAGCAAAGAATTACAGGACATAAAGGTAGATTAAGACTGGAAATTGATTTGAAATGTAAAAATAAGAAAGGTTCTTACATGAGTGGTCTGAAGAGATATTGTGCGGGACAAGAACAAAGTCATCTGTGTCACAAGAGGAGTTCTTGCTACTGGTACTGGCAGAGTCCTTGGAGACTTGAAGATAGTTAGGAGGACCCAATGGAGGGGAAGACAAATTTTCTTCTTGAATATGCTGCATGTCTGGCAGAGACTAGAGGGGACAGTGGGAAAAAGAAAGTAAAACCCACTGATTTCAATCACTGATCCAGCGATTCAGAAAGCAGAAATGATCTTTCAACTATGAAGCTTCCAAAGTGAGAAACAACCTTTGACAAAGAAACCCAAACAACTGAAAACCAGCCCTAGGTTTAAGTATTTCGAAATAGAAAATGTATTTGGACCAGGAAATTTCAAATACTGGATAACCTTATAGTGTCAGTTTAGACAGTTCTCTACTAAATAGATTGTGAGTTTAAGCCAATTGTGATTTCCTCAGTCACAATGAATACACAAATTGAAGTCACTGGTTCAGAGCAGTATAAAGGGGTTTTAGACAAAAAAGACAATTCAAACTTATCTGTAACAATCATAGAATCAACCTGGTTGGAAGAGACCTCCAAGATCATCCAGTCCAGCCCTACTGTGGTTACTAGATCATAGCATTAAGTGCCACATCCAGTCTCAGCTTGAAAACCTCCAGGGATGGTGAATCCACCGCCTCCCTGGGCAGCACATTCCAATGCCTGAGCACTTTCTCCATAAAAAATCTCTTCCTAATCTCCAACCTAACCCTCCCCTGGCAGAGCTTGAGTCTGTGCCCTCTTGTCCTGCTGCTGGTTGCCTGGGAGCAGAGACCAACCCCCACCTGACTCCAACCTCCTGTCAGGGAGTTGCAGAGGGTGATGAGGTCTCCCCTGAGCCTCCTCTTCTCCAGGCTGAACACCCCCAGCTCCCTCAGCCTCTCCTCATGGCACTTGTGCTCCAGTCCCTTCCCCAGCCTCGTTGCTCTGCTCTGGACCTGCTCCAGCCCCTTGATGTCCCTCCTGAACTGAGGGGCCAGAACTGAGCACAGGATTCATTATGTTGCAAACCATATTAGCACATCTGAAGATTTGCATTTGATGTGTATGTGATTTTTGCTTTAACAAAAAAGAACAAAAATAAACAAACCCCAAAGTACACCACAAAGAGTGAACCAAAACGTTCATGGCATTCTCCTAGCAAAAGACAAGGGTACACAGGAGGATTCCTTGCTCTGTGTTCTTAAATATGACAGTTCACACTGTTCAAGAATTATCTAAAACTGAGGCTAAGAAAAGGTTACAGAAGATATTGTTCTGTAAAACAGAGAACTTACTGGAGGAGAAGCAAAACGGCACGAGGGAGAGCTGCCACAGGAACTGCCAGAGACTGAGCCTGCATATGTGGGCACTGGTACAGGACAAGCTACAAGAGAAAAAGCCAGAGGGCAAAAAAGAAAGGGACTAAGGTCTTCAGGAAGGTTCCATTTCAAACAAATTGCCTCACTGCTTCTCATTCATAAAGCCTGACACAACACACGAGCACAGCACATCCTCAGTCACACAAGGGTATTTAAGTTCACTTCAAACATCCAAGGAACTAGTAAATAAGTATCACATTTCAGTCTGGCATAGGACAAAAAAAGGATTCAACACTCAGGCTCACAATAGAGCACAGCAACAGGCAGACTGAAGAAAATGTCTCATAAACACTTAGGGTGATACTTGGCAGATCTTTCTCCATTCCAGCCCCCAGCACTCATCACAAATAAGTGGAAAAACAAAACTACTTACATTTTTTGACTGTTGAAACATGATCCAGGAAAGGGTGGTTGAAAAATGCTTCTGTAGAAGAAGAAACAACCACCATTGTGAGTAAATGACAGAACTTACAGGCTCCACAGCAATGGTGACAAATGGTTCCCTTCCCAGAATCAGTATTTCAGAGCCAGAGGGCAAAGAGCTTATAAAAGATTAAAGCCTCCTATGTTATATGCTGTTAAAGTATTTTGGAAAGGAAACAAGAATCAATGGAATGACTTCAAACATCAGTCAGCAAGGCAAATCAGACTGAATTACTGGAGGACATCTCACGACTGCACTTAAGAACCATGTGCAGAAGGAGCTTTCCTATACTCCTCATGCAGTGATGTTCCCTGTGGTACTAATTCAGTTTTCATGTGCTCTTCAAAACAGCATTTCTCACATCAAGCCCTGAAAGTATTTTCACTTCTGCCTTTCCCAAGGACTGGGTTTATTTTTGAACCATTAATGCTACATCTGAGGTGGCCAAGACCCACAGCAGAACAGCAGCTATTCCTCTTCTCACCTCCCAACAGCAGAACACAATCTGTGCAGCCAGTTCATAGCACAAAGCAGAATTAAACACCCTTTCCCTAACAATTTCCTCAGTTAACTTGTTAGTTACAATAGAAACATTTTGCTTTCTTGTACACTGAGGTGATTTAATTGAGCATAACCACTTGGCTACCAAGTTCCATGGAAAGTTTTGTAGGACAAGCAGCAGAGCTCAGGGAAATCGAAGCTGCTGAGCTTGATGTTCCAACACTTGAGGAAAAACAATGGTGTTCCTCAGACATGAGCAAATAACAAGGAGCAAAAAAAAAAAAAAGAAGGCAAGAATCTGAGGCCTCCATATCTCCCTTCCTTCAGCAACACTTTCCCCTTCATGACCCGATAAGGGAGGGAAGGCAGTGGCAACTCCAGAACAATGTAATTATTAACAGGAGGATCAGGTGTTCCTGAGCTTTTGTACAACACCTGCTGTTCTACTTTATATTGCTGGGAGATCAACAAGATTTCCAAAGCTATTTTTACTTTAACAAGAGGCGACTGGGCTCGGTTATACACTCTCCCTTTCACTCCCTTTGCTAAGCACATTCCAGAGCAGCCCCTTTGAGGCCCTTAAAGTGGCTCAGCCAAGGAAAACATGACTTTCAGCACTGCCATTCTGCTTTCTATTTTTCTTTCTAAGCACAAATGCTTTCTCCCACTCCCACAAATGATAGAGTGAATTCCCCATGTTTGAAGAAACTGGAGGGATCAGCACACCCAGAGTGCAAAGTGGAATCAGTTCCTCACAGGTCCATGTTTGGGATGTACTATTTCTTCTACATGTACAGATTTATACACTGACCTCTGAATGCTGTCAGTATAAGTTGGACATTCTATCCAATGATCCTGAGTTTTTTTGGGGGATCTGAACTGAAAGTTCAACATTTTCTGGCAGCTATGGTAAAACTGCAGTAACAAACAGTGCTATAAAATTTCAATAACCAGTATGGCTATCGTGACATACAACAGGCAGCTAAGAAGAGCCAAACAAGATTTAACTTTTGAGGAATGGTCTTTTAAAAATGCTGCCTGAGTTTGCATTAAAAGAAGAGAAGGAAAAAACATTACTACCTGAGCAAACCCCCAGCAACACAAAGGCTTTTGGAGGCTGAAGTAACAGACAATCCACCCAGTGCAAAGCACACACAAATCTCAACTCTACTCCTGACTAATTTTGAAGAGGCAAATTTGAATGATTCAACAGTCCTGATTTGAACCCTTGAAATCTTAAGAAGTTAGAACAATGTTCTGCAACCAAAGATCTCCAGCTGAAGAGAAAATGCCAAACAAGTTCACTTTTGCTGAGTGTATCCATCTAGTTTGCCCAGGTTTAACTTCCCAACTAACACTGTTAAGAGTGTTTTCAAATATATTTCAAATATATATTCAAGTATTTCCAAAATACTCTAACTAATGCAGTCCTGAACAGCCACAGCAGTAATGTCTAACAGGATGCAAATCTCAGGCACTGCACAGCTTAAACATTATGGGAGTTCAAGAAATACAAGGATACAAGTTGTTTCTACTCCTTTGGGGCTTAAAATACCCCAGTGCAAATGTTTGATTAAAATAAAGAAGTGTCTCCAGCTAGCAACACCTCAGCACAGTGCCAGGAACTCATCTTGCAAATATAAACCACTTTGCTGTAACATCACCTCTCTCACTGACGTCAGATACACACACAAACAGCTTTCAAGGTCAAACCCAACATACACAGTTTGTGTCCCCATAAATACTGTTCTGATATTTGCAGACTGACATGAAATTTCAAGGTGTATCAGTTAACATTGGGAGGGAAAGGCACAGCTGAAAGAATTAAATTCATTTATATTTTCCTACTCCACAACAAAGTGATGATTTATGTGCATCACTTAGCACTGACAGTAGTTACCTAATGATTTATTTTGCCTACTCTGTCTCCTTTCATGCTAATCAACAAGAAAAAATACTTCGCTTTTCCTGTAATTGGCTGTAGACAAAAGGTCAAGACAATTATTCTGGTTCCATGAATACAACTAACAAGGAAAGTCAAGAGAGGAAAAGCTACATACCAAAGTCCATTCTATCTTTCTGGTTTCTCTGAAGCAAACCCAACAGCAGGTCAGCCAGGTAAGATGACGTTTCCCTAGGAATACTGCACACAAGAGGAAGAGAAACAAGCATTAAATTTAATGTATGCATTAAATAATGCATAGCACATTCAGTTTCAGGAAATCAGCATTCTGCCACGACCCCAGGTCATCACTAGCCAAGTCTGTGGCCTTAGTACAGGACCCTTTCAACCCAGCAAGGTACACTGAAGGCAAAATGCACCATGAGTCACTGGTATCATGCTACATCCTTGTAAAGAAAGCACCAGCAAATATTTTTATGGATCCCAGGCATTCCCAAAGATGAAAAGTGTTCAATCAACATGTGTAAGTGACAGGAAAGGCCATGGTGACCTACCTAGGAATCAAATTCCTGTTCTTTTCATAAAACATTCTCAAATCTTGAGGACTATTGGCCTGTCAAATAAAAATGTACATTAGTCAAAGCTCAGTTTCATGGAGAAAACAGCTTTTGCACCTATGCGCACACACACAAAAAAAAAGATGCTTAAAGGACAAAACCCCAAGCACAGCAGTGACTTGAGTACTGAGTATCCTTATTTTTATATTTCACCTGGATTAAACACACTGCTCACATAGACTAAGCATAAGCAACTTCTCCCTTGGTATTCTCAAGCAATCACCACGCTCAGACATCCCTGATTTCTGCTTCCATGACTGGAAGCAAGAGCCCAAGGAATGTCCTTCAGACTAAAAGGAGGGCAAGGGAAATGAAGTGTTACCTGAAAAGGTGGTTTTCCAACAAGACACTGATAAATCACAGTCCCTATGCTCCACAGGTCTGCTTTAGCATCATAGTGTTGAGACATAATCACTTCAGGGGCCTGGAAAGAGCAACAGGATCTCAGGAGGGAAAACAAAAAGGCAAAGGCACAGCAATCTGAACTCTACAGTTCTGTCAGAGCAGCATTAACAGAGACCAGTTTACTGTAAGACAAAGTGAACATGACCTGAAAGGTAACAGTTCTATCTAAAATGAAAGCTGTGTTTCAAAACCACTGAAAACTGGAAATGGTGATGCACTTCAGAAAACATCCAGCATGTATGGGAAGAGGAGGTAAGTGTTACTGGTTTATCCTTGTGGACAAAGAATCAAGGATTTCATGAGGAATATCATTATCATAATTTCATATACCAAAACCAAGGGAAAGCAAAATGATCTTCCCATGACCATAGAGTACAGCAATGACAGTGCCAAAGTCAGAAAGTTCAGTGCTCAATTACCCACTACAATCCTTAGTAAAATTAATGGCAATTAACTCCAAATTAGTTTGTTGGGGTTTTTTTTTTACACAAACCCCACATATGAGAGAAGACATGAAATAACTGGAATGAAAACATCCATTAGTTTTTTTTAACTACTAGTGTAAAGATCTCCTAGACTGTATTTGCTCTCTTTATTTTCTTAGAAATTGGGAGTGCAAAAAGAAGTATGTGAGTGGCAATGAAACTACTTTGCCAAAAGAAATATTGCTAAGATGTAGCAATTAAATTCTCCAAGATTTTTCCTCCCTGCAGCACTGAGGTATGTGCAATCCCTCTCTGATTTTAACAAGCATATTCTCTGAGAGAAAAAGGAGACAGCAAAACTTGGAAAGGGGAACTGCATGCTGCCCCTAATACCTGTGAAGCAACACGAGGCAATTATTTTGTTGCTTATCTCCAACATTCTCCTGCCAGAACACAACATCAAACAGTGTCACTTACCATGTACATAGGGGAACCACACAGAGTTGCAGCCATCATGTTGCTATGCAGATAACGAGCAAACCCAAAGTCAGCTGTGCAAAGAACAACACTGGTCAAGGAAAAGCAAGAGAATATTCCCATTTTTACAGCCTAGAAACGACCTCTCATTGAAATCTGCTACAATTAGTAGTGGGATGGGGGAAAAAAAGACAGTTATAATATATAGCCAAGGATGTGGAAGAGTAAAACCTTTGTTATCCTGGAAGAATAATGTATTATCTTTCAAATAAGGCAAGAAACAGCAGTGACATCATCTGCACAAAGTGCTGCTCAGCCACCTCCCCAGCTGCAGAGCAGCCTGTCTGGCGTCA
>NW_008662494.1:28448-38575 GCF_000695815.1 Acanthisitta chloris
ATGGCTCATTAAGAGTGATGAATATACAATCTGCTTCAGTGAAATCACATCAGGTACAAGTTTAAGAAGTCTCAAATGCCTGAATTTTCCATGTAGGCAAAAGCATCTGAAAGTAGCAAGTAAGGACAACAAGGGAAGTTGTTTTGCCTCCCTTGTGAGGTTTAGGAGATGGAACAGATCTGAGCTTGATCTCATAGAGCTGGAACAGATCTCAGATTTTGGTTGAGCAAAAGCATAGGAAAGAAACTGGTTAAAACCAAGGTATTTTTAAATGCCCATTTAACAGACAATGAGAGATGAAAGCTCCTGAAGTGGCCTCTGAAGAGGAGTCTGGTAGTATCCTGAGCAGTTGACATCTCTCCCCCGTTACTATGCCAAACCTTCCTCTGCCAAAAATAGGTCATAACCTACATTTCTAAACTTCTCAAATAACACTTAGGAGGGTCTACCACTAAAAAAACCACATCTGGAACTGTGCCTGGAGTCCTGCACGCTCACAGTTTTGAAATGGGTATAAACTGAGAGAGGGGAAATTTAGGCTAGATATGAGGGAAAAGTTTTCCCTGTGAGGGTGGTGAGACACTGTCCCAGGTTGCCCAGGGAGGCTGTGGCTGCCCCAACCCTGGCAGTGTTCAAAGTCAGGTTGGATAAAGCCTTGAGCAATTTTGTCTGGTGGGAGGTGTCCCTGCCCAGGGCAGGGGATTGGGGCTGGATGATCTCCAAGGTCCATTCCAACCCCTTAACATACTATGAAACTATGATATTATGATGCTATGAATGGGCTAAAGGCTAATCCAAGTTTCAAAAGTTACATATTCATGTCTAATTCAAATAGTTTAACAGTAGAAACATCAGCTTAACAGGTTTCTTTGTCCTGCAGATTCAACCAAAAAGGTCTTTATGAGTCCATCTTTTTTCATACTGAGAACCTGCACCAGAGCATGAAGCTCCTGGTTCTGCCTTACTGTCTGACTGGCATCAAACTCACACAGACCACATCCAGCACACCCTCTGTGCTTTACCTCCAGACACTTCTGAGCAGGGAACAAGCCAAGGGTGATGGCTCAGGTGGGAGAAAAGCACATTTACCTATTTTGATGCGGATGCCACTGACACTCGACTTGCGCCGACTGGCATAGGACAGGAGGATGTTCTGGGGTTTGAGGTCCCTGTGGATGATGCCTTTGCTGTGCAGAATGCGCATTGCTGCTGCAATCTGCTGCAGGAACACTCGGATGGTGTCTTCACTCAGAGTTCCTTTAGCTGGAAACACATTGGCAGGGAAGAAGAATCAGTATCATTATCTATGGGCAAAACGTCGTAGACTTCCCAGTGATCAACAACGAAGACAACTGAATATAGTGAAGTACAATCAAATCATAGTGAATTACATTGAGAATGATCCAATCTCCAGTGTTTTTCTACACATGTATATACTCAACAACACATACACCACTATAGTTTTACACTACCTACAGAACTCAATCATCTGTTCTTAAAGTAGTTTATTCAACTTGCAAATTCTCACCATAATTGCGAAACTTCTCAATCACTATTAAATCCTAAACTCACTAAAAAGGCCAAGGAGCCAAGAAAATAAAAGAACTTCACAAGTTTAGAACATGAAATGTATGCATAATCGTGTCACAACCTGCAGTTATAAAACCTGTTCTTTAAACAAACCATTTTGGGGATGGAGATAAACCTCTCTGCTATGAAATTTTATCCATCATAAAATTTATACTGAAGGGGAAAAAAAATGAGATGTGCTCTTGAAAGTCTCTTCAGAAGGTATTATCTCATCCTGCAGTCTGAAAAAGTACTGAACACAGGAGCTGGATTTCACTGTGTGAGTCTTTCCAAAGACTTTAATGGGAAGGGAATTAGGCTTTTAATATACACAGTTACCATAACAATAGCTGTGCACAAAAAGATTCCTTCAACATACTGGAGGTACAAAGACAAGAGAAGAATATTTCCATCAAGAAAAAAAAAACCAAAGAAGATGAACATCTCTGCTCAAAATTTGGTTTGGAATAAGAATCAATTTGTCAGGATTCTGTAACTTGTATCTTCACTTTGGGCAGAGCCACGTTGAAGGGTAAAATCACTCCTAGGCCAGCACAGCCTCTTTGTTCAAAGCATTATTATGTAAGTCATTCAGTACTTTTAAGTTCACATCTTGAAAAAGAAAGCAGGTGGAATTCAAACACTGCGAGCAGCCCTCAAAATACAATTTTAGACATAGAAATCCTCCCATTTTTCTCCAGGCTGAGCTACAGCTTCTCCCTCATTTACAAATAAGGGAATGTTACATTCAGCTGTGGCAAAAGCATTTTTTGCCAGTGCATTACTACATTCACCCTCAATCCCCAATATTTAAAGCACAAGGAAAGGAACAGCCCAGAGAAACACCAATGGGTATCAGGAATACAGAATATAAACTTCTTTATAGGGAAATATAATCATCAATTACCTTGTAAGTAATCTGCTAAGTCTCCACCATTGCAGTACTGTTAAAAACAAAGGGTGTTATTCAAAACACAAGCACTGAACAACTTGCTATAAAACTCTGCAACCTTCTCATGCAAATCAGATCCCTTCCAGCTGTTTGCCTTAAAACAGCTTTGTCAATTACTTGTAATTAATAGTTGGAGGTGTAACACTTCATCAATACTTGCAGTATCATAAAATGCAATGGAATAATTGATGGAACAAAGTGCTGATAAATTAAGTGGGGCATGGGGTAAGGAAGGATCATAAGCTACTTTTCAGAATTGCTTTTTTAACAAGTGCTGATTAGTTTGCAGCTGTGCCAAGGAACAGTTTTGTCTAAAGACATCTCTAAAATCAGCCAGAAACAAACCTACATGTTAACACATACCTCCATGACCAAAAAGACAGAATTGGGCATTTCCTAAAAGAGAAGGAAAAGAAATCCTATTTAAGAATGTGAGAAGATAAACCCTTCAGTAGCTTCATTAACCAATACAACATGAGATTTTTTTCACTGAGACACCTTATGTTAAAGTCACTGTTTCAGAGCAGCAAATATGGACATTGCCCACCACCAAATATTTCTCATTTTCAGAAACATTCTTATATGTAAAAAAGAAATTATATTCACTAGGCAATATCCTAAAGACTAAAGCAATCATTTCAGAGTATCATACTATAAATAACATCAGTTTCCACTGTGTCAACCCCTTGGGTTTCACCTGGGATGCTCCATCAACACCAACAGCCCTTACAAATAAACTCTCATTATCAGTGCTGAAATCAGTCACTAACAGGACAGTGATATTTAGTCACCAATTACTGACAGAATTACAAACTTTAAGCAAGACAATTTGGCTTTGACAATCAGTTTTCTAAGGAGGAATTCCAGTTAGGTTCCCCCAGGTACAAGAAGCTTTGGTTCTGACAAGCTGAAGGTCAGGCAGGAATCACAGAGCAGTTAACTGTGTGGAATAAAATCATTCCCAAATGCTGCATTGTAGGACAATTAACTTAGGAATCATGGATGTTTCTGTGAGCCACTGGTACAGGCATTTCCTTGCCATGCACCTAAATGCCTCACACAGCAGAGGTGTGACTGGTTATCTCTGTCCTCCTGAGATTTTCCAAAGCACTGACCTCCTGTGACCTATCTGCAACCTGAATTCCCTCTCCTGTAACTGAGGAAAAGTTCCTGAAAGTCAGCTTACCTAGCTTCTACTGTAAATTATCTACATACTGCACAAAAAAAGCAGTAAAAACATCCATGCTTAAACCTGCCTGGAACAAAAACATTCATCCTTTTTTCCAAAGGGTGATTTTGTGTGAGGGAAAAAAGGGCCTATCTGCCTATACCAACAACCAACACTGTTTTCCATAGTCTCCTGCATAAAACAGTTCTGTTGTGCCTACAAAGTTGAAGACACTCAGAGTTTTTAGGAAGTATTTTTTTCCCTTCTGAGTTGATTGAGACTCAAAGGAAAGAACACAAAGAGAAGTAGAAGGAAGCATAAGGGAAGCACACACTAAACAGGATGATGCTTTCAGCTGCACACTATGTTACCTCCCTTCCCCTTTAAAAATAAACTTCAACAAAGGTTGCCAGATTGTGGGAGAGTATGTTTTAAAGAGAGCTGAAGGAAAAGAGGAGGTGGCACCAGACAAGGCCAAGCACATGCCCTAGTTGGAAGTGGAACTGCAGACAGTCTGACTGTATTCTGCTGAACAGTGTCAAAAGAAAGTCAAAGGGGACACTGCACAGCAAAATAAAAGCTGAGAGCTCAGACACCTTTCTCAGGGCTTGCACTGGAACTTCAGCACGTGTCCAATGCGGCCACTCTGAGCCACCCCCAGAGTGCCATGTTCAAGGGCTCACTAACAGCTCAGGTTAGGAAGATGGAAAAAGGAAAACACAAGTAAAAATGGGCCTATGGGGCCAGAGAAAGCAACAACCCTCAAATCCACACAGAGCACGTGATGGCACAACCCATTAAAGCCAGTTTCTACCAATCCATCACAGATACAGACACCCAGGTAGCTACAGATAACTGCAGTGCACTTCAGGATGAACTGGCTGTTTTAAGGTTAATTCAAGGCTGGATGAGGCTGCTTCACTTTCGGGAAGCTTTTAGTTTAGCCACTGGTGTCTGTGTTACAGAAATGCATTTGAGGTTGTCTCCAGCCCAGAACATCAGGCACAGGGCAGATTTGTTTACATTTGGAAATTAGCTTCAAAGACAGCAAGTTTCTAGGAACATTAGTCGAATCTGTTGGGAATGAAAGGCAACTCCAAGCAATATAGAATATTAAAGCAGCAGTAGATCACATTTCAGGAAGTCCCAATTGTTCAACGTTTCTGTAACAGCTGTGGCCAACACGAACCGTAATTTACGTTCCTATAAACACCTCAAAACCACAGTGCAGACATCAAAGCAAGAAACCATCAGTAATTACTTGCTTTGCTAATTACTGAAAATACATAACGATAAATGTTCCTTTGCAACAATATCTTGCAAGGCAGAAACTCACTCTCTTTCAGGAACCCCAAAGATGCCAAACAGCAGCTCTGAGATCCCAACTGACCAAACTGAAAATTCTGCCAACTGAGGATCGTTTCACTTAAAGGCTAACGGTGATGTGTAAAAGAATAACCCAGCTAAGGAGCATGGAAAGTGTTCTCCAGTGATGAGAAAACAGCTCAGCTAGTGGATTTCCACTCAAACATAGCAATGCCATGAATCAGAGAGATGTTCCACAGCGTCAGTGCCTCCACCACACAGCCCTCTGCACAGAACCAGCAGCTTATGGCAGTGTGTACTGCTCAGCTCATGACAGACATTTATTCAGCAGAGAACTAAGAGAATGTGTTTTCTGGATTCCCTTGGAAACAAAGTCCTTTCAAATGAACTGCTCTCTTCAGGAACATGGAGCTGGTGATTTGCCCTGTTGTACTAGTCCTCACCTGTTCAGAAAGTCATTCCTACAGAACACACTGCATTTCCCTCCAATAGCATTACTTGGCTTTTCTTTTTTTTTTTTGGACAGATATTCTTGATGAAAAATCACGAATCAAGTCACTGAGTCAAGTCATAGTAAGAAGCAGAATGTGTTTCCTCACTGTAGCTTGGATAATCCTCTTTTATTAAATCAGCAGAGCAGATTAGAGATTTCACAAAGACATTTTCCCAGACTCACAAGTCCTGTCTAATTCACAGTGAGGAAGTTTGCACAGAGCTGGTACCAAGCTCCTCGGCCACATCTCACCCCAACTTTAACTCATGGCCAAACACTTTTCAAGATCTCACCAACACAAGCCCCAGATCAAAACAGCTCAAGTTGTTCATCCCTCCACAGTTGCTCAAATTTGGCATGAGAGTTCCTGGCCAACCTGACTGGGAACGTGATCTCCATTTGGGGAATATACTCAGAAACACGAGGCAGTTCTAGAGACACATTTTTGCTTTCTAAACAATTTTGCTGAACACTAAAGTTATCCCAATCAACATTCCCCAGACTTGTGATTACTGTTGACTTGCTAAGCAGAGCAAAATGCTCCAAAATGGAAAGATTAGTAAACCAGCATGTTTCAGATCTAACACTCAGGAATAAAGCTGATCTAGCAAGTTATTTTAAACTGCTTCTTGAAACAGATAACAAAGCTTTCAGACATTTGCACTGATGTACAGATCATAAAATTACTGCAGCTGGAGTTGTTCTGACCTACACTTCTACCTAGATAAATAATCAAGCAAAACAAATATCTGCTGTGTTGCAACAATTACCAAACAGTTTTGCCCAATGTGCTTTGCTTTGTTGCTTACAAGTTTTCTTGACAAAGAAACCCTACTTTTGCTCCTTTTTATTCTGATACTGGGTTTTACTTGCAAGCTGAAGGAAAAGATACCGAAGGTTAACAGGAAACCATTTTACAATTTCAAATGCTACCAGACAAACCTAACAGAAAGAGGTTAAGAGACAATGCATTTGCCAAAACTTGCTATGTTTTAATCTCAGGCTTCCAACAGTTGTCTTGCAGGATGTGAAGCTCCAACCCAAATGAGTCTAGGCACAGTAGTTCCATTTAACAAACATTAATTGAGGAAGAAGTCAAAACATCCATGGTTACTCCTGACAGCTGTTGCTAGAACTGTAGTGCACTGGCAGAAACACTCCCTAGATGTCTTTTTGGTCCAGAAGTCCCCTAGAACAAGCTGGAGGTCTGCAAGGAGCTCTTAGTGAGCTGCCAGAGCAGAAACTGCAGCAAGTAAGTAGTTACTCTCTTTCTGCTCCAAGTCTGTAGATTCTGTTTAGCTGCAGTTTATGATGGGACTCCCAAGAGCCTGAGAATTAACCTGACAACTTATGCACTGCTATTATCTGATTCATTTTCTGCTCTGTTAATTTGTGCTATATTGGACATAACATTTTGGTCAGGAACATGCTTTTCTCTTTTTTTTCTTTTTGCTTTTTTGAGCTTTAAATACATTTGGCAAAAGTTCTAATGATCTAGTGAAAAAGGACTGGTCCTTCAAGCCTTTTCAAGGCTGTTTTTCATTGTATTACAGGCACTCTTGTTTTGCTTTTTGAGTGCACCACAGCAGCAACTTCTACCTCTACTTACCTACCTGTTCAGCTCCTATCACCTCATGTACTGAACATTTTGTTAGTTCTAACTAAATGTCAAGTCTCAGACTAAATGTCACTTGACATGTGCCTGTAGGACTCAAATAGGGTGCAAGCTGCCAATTAATCACATAAAAGAGCAACCAGCCTTGGAGAAATGTACCACAATAACTGGATCATTCATTTGCTGTTATGTGAAATGCTGCACTTAACTACCACCTATGGGAGGTGGGAAGGGGATTGGACTCTGCACAGCACAGAGGAAAGGCAGAACTGCTCTCAGCACATCAAGGATTTGGCACATTCGTGTGCTAGATCTTCTGAAACAGTTCTGAAATTCAAATTCGAGCATCTAGGCACAGCAGGTGAGCTAAGGACTTTGTGCTAACTCCAACCTTCACAATCCATACAGAGCAGGATTTTCAGTTTTATCCTAACAGCATGTTCTCCTCTGAGTGTTTCCACACAGAGGGAGGATGGATATTGACAGACACAAAGGCCTTCAGCAAGGAGCTGAGGGGAAAAATAAAGCTATTGAGACATCCTCACTGAAGAGACAACAGTTCAGAAACAGCTACGGTGAGAGCACTGAGGCAACCAAAGCTGTGAGACACTGAGATCAGGAGCACATGCAGTGCTCGAAGCAAATATCTCAAGAAACATAAGCAACACTACCAGAGCAACTGGAGTCCTTGGGTAATCCTAACAGGGGTATTTAATTCCCACTGGTAAAACAACAGGTTCCTTCCATAAACATCCCCAGCAGGATCTCCTGGGCACTGCTCTGAGTAAAGGCTGAGATGCAGGTCCCAGAAGGACCTCTGGCTTCATTCCCACTGCCTTTCAGGGCTTCAGAGGAGAGCAGAAGCAGCTGCAGTTGTTTTGTTTGCTCTGTACCAACAGGCTAAGGCAAGAAACAATTTCTGTCCAGACAGTGTTTCTCAATAACACTCCAGAAATTAGTTCTCCCTAAACTACTGTTCAACTAGCAAACTTCAGACTCCATACAGTGAAGACATTAACTCACTCTCCTAAAACACTTATCTCCAAGATCCATTACAGCCTTTCATTCTGAGGGCTGACATTCTAGAGAGGTTTTGAATTAAATTATTTGCTAAAACAGGCACTGTCTGGCACTGGGTAAGAGATTAGCTCTACTCAGCACACACTTGGGGGATCATGAACTGCACAAAACTGTAAATTCATGTCCTAAATATAGCACATTCCAAATAACTTACTGCTACCTTCATACTTCAGTGGAATAGTTTATCCAAGGACCTCAGTGCACTTTATGCTGGTGAGTTTGGGGTTATTTTGGACTCCTTTTGTTTTACAGAAACAGTAGGTTTCATTTCCCCAATTAACAGGATCTAAGATTGATCTGCTTTTGCAGGATGAAGGACATCCCACAGCACCACCATGGGAAAAGAGCTGTTTGCTTACATCATTTTACAGATCCAGGAATTTTTTTATTCCTGAAGGACTATCAAACTCTTGCCTAAGAAGATAAGGGAAAAATGTCTCAACAGGTTGTGCCTTGCTATGAATCTATTGTATCTGAGGGTTTTTAAGCAGTTAATGAAACATTCATTTCCCATTTCCAGGTGAGCTGTACATGTTTATTTTTCAGAGCCCAACTATGCAAACACATTTGTCTCTCCCAGAGAGAGGAAGGCCTTGAGTCTCAGCACCACTGGCTCCACACCCTGGTGTGTGCAGCTCCCTGGCCCTGGGAGATGGCACAGGCAGCAGTGTGTGCTCTGCTTACATAAAATGCTTATCTGCAGCTCAAACCTGCCAGTGCTGCACGTAACCACCTGACAGAAATCAAGGGCAATTATCCTGCTGGCTGCAGAACAAAACATTTTTAATGCCACCCAACACACACCTGAATGCACAGCAGTTCACTCAGGTGTGTCTCCACATCAATGGGCACCTCTAGTGATTTAACTCGTGGGGTCCAGACATACCACTAACATATGGAAAGACTGTTCATGGGAGATGCAGCATCAGCAGTGTTAAGGTTTTAAAATGTTCATGCACTATCAGCAGAATGGCCCACAAGGTCTCCTTGGATCTAATTAAAACCTTTATGGAGTATATATCTTTATTACATTGATTTCAGCAACTGGTGACTGATAATGCAAGAGGAACATAAGCATAAATGAAGAGATGAAGGAGAAGGAATCTACCTTCCTCCTGTAAAAATCATTCCAAATGAAGCCTTTTGCAATATGTAAAATAACTATCTTTCCTTTCTCAAACTTACAAGATATATTCCAAATTGCTGTGCAGGGATGCAGCTTTAATCACAAAGTACTGCCATTAAGTATAAATCATTTCACTTAGTATTAGGAGAGGCAAAAATATTTATTCTTCATTGCAATCAATTTACACTTTCTTCACTGAGTTTTGCCCCTTTCATTGCCCACCATCTTTTCTGTCTGAAAACCCAGAAGAAGAGTCAACTCTTGGTTTATTCAGCTAAATAGTCTGTTGAGCAGTGCATGTGAAACATGAGATTTTCTTACTTCAAACTACGTTTAGGAAAAACTTGGGACCAACAGAACCATAAAAATAAAACAGACTCCCAGTCACACTGAGAACTTCCTACTGTGACACACACTCCACTGGCTCCAGCACTGAGGGAAAAAAATAGCTTCTGTCAACTTAGAAACTGCTTGAAATCCTAAAGTCTTATCTGCTGTATGACTGTGCTCACAACACCATGGCAAACCAAAAGGGCAGCACATGCTAGAACATGAAATGCTAAAGAAAATTAGTAGGTGTAACAGCCTCTTAGACATGTGAATGCCTTGCATAGTGCTCGTGCTTGCTGGGTTATAAATTAATGTTATCACCCAAGTTAATGCTGTTTGCTATTTCCCAAACACAGCCTTGTGCAGAGAGGGAAAAGCTTATTTGTCCAAGTGTCACTCTCTTCAGACCTTATTTTGCTAAGCAATTTCTTCCATACAGGTATCATAGAATCATAGAATCAGTGGGGT
>NW_008662495.1:0-1254 GCF_000695815.1 Acanthisitta chloris
AGGGCTAGGGGAGAAGGATGAGGAGGACCGTGCACCAAAAAGGGAACCATTTATTACGGTGAATAACTAATTTCAGAATTTATAGCGCTGGATTTTTGTTCCTGTGCCATTTATATTACAGAAGGAAATTAAGGGGCGGGCAGGAGGCTGGCTGGACATCTTTCTGCGTTATTGCTTGTCTGCCATTTGCAAATCATTATTAATTGTGGCCCGTGTCGCTGGTGCAGCAGGGCAGGGTGCCTGGACAGCCAGAGCAGACACACATATCTCTTCATCAGGACCCCAGCCGCTAGCCCTGGAGAGCCAATTACCCCTCCCTGATTGGTATCAGATAAGGAGGGAATTTTTACAAATTAGGGAATAAATAGAATTTCCACACGTGGAGCAGGGAGGGCTTGAGAGGCAGTAATGAAAAACGATACATCACCATCAGCCAGACAACCCTATTCATACGCCGATGCATTACACTCACTACTCATAATCCCACCGAGTGACAGACAACCACCGAGCCGGCCGAGCCGGAGGGGAGCGCATCCTGACGCCCAGCCCGCTCCGGAGCACGGTCTCCAACCACCAGCACCCTTGCAGCAGCCCAGGGAGGTGACCTCGACGGCTGCACACAGCCTGCATGGTACCACTCAGCTGTGCAGGTGGTGCGGACAGACCTGCTGGCAGGGGGGATGCTTCACAGAAGTCATCCCTGCTCTGCTGTCTGCAGGAGGAGCCCAGCAGGACAAGCCTCCAAACTCAACCCCAAGTTGGGCAGTTAAAGTCACCCAGCTGCATCCAGGCATCTTGCCTGACTCCCACATCCCTGTGGGTGAAGCACATCTTCCCCAAAATTACCCAGTCCAAACTATCCTGAAGAAGTCGGCTCCCTCCCTTGGTGGCTCATGGCAGTATCCTGCTATTACACAATCCCTACCTAATTTCCAACATGTACTTGCCTGTTTGTACTCTTCAGCCCCCAAATTGGCCCCTGCAGCTCTCAGCTCTGCTGCTCAGCCAGCACTGGGTACCCCAAACCAGCAAAATCCCTGTGCCACCTTCTGAGCAGTGCTGGTCTCATGCACAGGGAGAGGCAGCACTGGCTCCAATCAGCCACTGGAGCAAGGATGTGCTGCACAGCTCTGCTCCACTGGGAATGCGCTCAGGCTGGGATACCTCCATTCCCCTTGAGCCTGCTGCTGAGGCAGCCCCAACGCCAGCCCTCACTCAGGGCAGAGTCCAGAGCTGCTGGCTGGCTGTGTTCCC
>NW_008662495.1:1266-2076 GCF_000695815.1 Acanthisitta chloris
ACCTTGGCAGCTCCCTGTGGCAGCACAGTCCTTTGCCCTGAGCTGTGACAGTGCTAGATGGCCCTGCGGACACAGCAGGCACCCAGCTAATGGTGCCTGGCATGTGGCCAGCCTCAGAAAGAGCAAACCCTGGAAGTGTGGGGACCCCACCACCATTCATGAGCCCAGTTTGCTCCATACTCCCCAGCGCCGGAGCTGTTGTGCCTCCACGCCTGTAATTAGCTCTCCCTTATGACAAGCACGTCACTAAACAAAATGCTCAGCAGATCAATCTCGCCTGTAAGTCACGCAGCCTTTAATTTATTCAGCATACAATGTCGCTCCACCGCTGGCTTCCTGTAATTTATACCGTACACTGTCGTGTATTATTTAACTCGTCCGAATGTTTTACAGCTCCCCTCAAAGTCGCTGTGCAAAATAAAGTCAAGCTGGGGCACTGGCGAGGTGCAGGGTGGATGCAAACTGCCCCCTTGCTGGTATGGGAAACCCTGGCCTGCTCCAGGAGAACGTGATGGTGACAAGTTCTTGCAGCAGCTGGTGGCTTGGGACCCTCCTTGTGGGTGGGAATGAGAATGGAAGGTGGATCTCCACAGGAGCCCAGTAAACTGTAGGCTCCAATGCTGGTGCTTCCTTTGAGAAGGAAAGGATGGTGGCAGCAGGGAGAAGGCAGCAGGACTGCCAGGCCCTGAGAGCAGGAGGGAGGTCCTTCCCCAAAACTGTGGTGAGGACTGGGGTGAGGGCCAGCTGGTAGTTGGTACAGTTGCTCCAAGCAGCTCACCAAGAGCTTGTCTTTGGCCATGCAGCTGGAAG
>NW_008662495.1:2107-6193 GCF_000695815.1 Acanthisitta chloris
GGTTAAAACCTCTGTACAGTGTAAAGTTGCCATATCTAAGCACTTATGATCATGATATTTATGGCTAGTTTATTCCAGGCTGTTAAAGGCAGCAGTAGTTATCCACAGAATTTGTCTCCCCTGACACCTTTTCTCCCTGCAGTGAAGGCATGCCCGGCCGGAGCTGGGTGCTTGTGGTGTTGTAACTCATCTGATGGTCCCTGCCAGAGCCAGCACTGGGGCTAGGCATGCAGATATTCAGCATGGCAGGGACGGTGGCTCTGTTTGCTGCGTGGGAGCTGTGAGGACAGACATAAGAGATGGTGTCTCTCTGCCCCTGACTGATGCCACTGGGGGCCAGGAGATCCTCAGGCTGCACTTTGCCCCCCCCCCAGCACTGCTGGCTCTGCTCCACATTCAGCTCCTGACACCCAGTCCCACCACTGAGATTGGGACTCTAATTAGGGAGAAATTTCAATAGAGAAATGAGAGTTTATAAAGACGAGTTTCTCCTGCCTGAGTGACATGAGATGTCAGAGAAAGGAAATAAAAGGCAAGAATGCAATTCCAGTGCTGCCGAGAGTGTGTCGTGAGTCCTAATGGAAAGTTCTCCTGCTCTTTAAAGCTTGGTCAGATGGCCTAGTTATTGCTTTAAAAGGACCCAGAATCAAACCGCGACGCCGCACTCGAAGCCTTCAAATAAAGCGAGCCGTGTTTCTGCAGGTCCGGCGAGGCAGAGGCAGGTGATTACACAGAGAAGGGCAGGTCTCTCTATCTTGGAGGGAGACCTACCTATTTTTAAACATTAGCTCCAAATCAGCAGCTCACCTCTTTGTCTCACCCAAACGCTCTCTCGCCTTCTGGAGGCGAGATCAAACGTCAGCCCTGCTGCCATTGTTTCTCTCTCAGCGAGATGGATGCAGGACTGTAATCTTCCCACAAAGCCATGTGCTTCAAAGGTATCAAAAGTGCTTATTAAAAGTCCTAGGAAACTAATTTAATAACATCCCAAATGGCTGGAAAAATCAGCGCTGGCAGCTCAAAATATAACCTGGTGAGGGAGACGGGTCCCTGTTCAACACTACTTCGTCCGTGGGCAGCTGCACATGGGTCTGGAGCACTTCAGCATGCAGACAGACCTGCCCTGCTTCCTGCAGTGTGACTGCCCTGGTGCTCCCTGCTCTCCTGTCAGGGACACAGCCAGGTGAGCGGAAGCACAGGGTACCCAGTGGGCCTGTGTGGGGCTGTGTCCCCACCAAGGGCTTTGCTGGGCCAGAAGCATCCTTGATTGGTGGGGCCAGAGTCGGTCCATCTGCCCTGGCTCCATGGCTCGCTTCCCTTTGGTGAGCAGGAGAGCACTGCACTGTCCCAGAGGCAGCATTTCTGGCTTGCCTCTGGAACATGAAAAGCACTGAGTGACCTTTGCTGGCCATCTCAGTGGCTGCTGGAGCAGTAGTTTTGTGCAAGGCTTGCCCAGACTGCTGGACTGGAGGGAGCCACATGCAAGGCGGATGCATGCTGGTCCATACATGGCGCAGACAGGGGTGTCAGACACCTGCAAAGCCACATCAGACTCACGTGCCATGTGAGACAGACCTGCACATCTCCACAAGGATGGGCTGGCACAAGTGCCTTCCCACTAGTCTGTATGTGCCGCAGGCACATGCTCAGAGCTGCAGCGGCATGAGGGCTATGCTCCCCTGCATCCCCCCCTGCATCCCTGCTCCCAGCCTGTGCTGGGCAATGTGCAGAACACTGGGGCTGTGTCCCATCTGAACTGTGTAAGAAGGGGCAGGGGATGGAAATTAACGCTCCAGCCTCTGTCTCATCCTGCCCATTAGCGGGGCTGTTTTACTCTGGATCATTAAATATGTATATCTTATTACACGCCTTGTTACAGTATTGAGCTCTATTGACTGATAATAAATTCCAAGCATCATCCTGGTCATAAATTTATCTGGAGATGATGAAGACTCAATAATCTAGTCATGCAGATAATATGATAGGGCCTTAAAAAAGATCATTACATTATATGCCAAAATTAAAAGTGAAATACACTTTATTAACACTGTTTCCACACTCGGGGCCATTACTTGTTATATCCCCTCCTGCCCTCCCACCCACCTGCACATGGTCCCTCGGGTGAGCCAGGGAAGGCGCGACCAGGCAGAGCTACCACAGCTCTATCCTGGCAGGAGCCTGGCAGAGGGGTACGGGGGGTGCCAGGTGGCACAGATGGGACTTTCCAGATTGACTCCAAAGATACTGGGCCCTGGCTGGTACAGCACTGGTTCTCTGTCCATTGGGCAGTAGATCCTGATCATCTCCAGGTGTCTCAACAAACCCCTGTGCCTGGTGTTGCTCAATGCCTGTGGGCAGCCCTTGGCAGGTCCTGGCTGTAGCCATCAGGATGAAGAACAGCCTTGGCCCCCACCTTCATGAAGAAAATGCAACTTCCTTGTAACTTCAGGTCTGAGGAAGCTGCCCACCCACTGGGGTTAACCCAACAGTTCCCACCTGACACCTCCTCTCCTCAAGACTCAGGCAAACTGCAGGTCCAAGACAGGGGTCCCCACTTGTGCTTGGTTGCACTGCAGTGTAGCACAGACAGCCAGGGAGCGAAAATGGGGACGTGGGTGCAGTGGGTGACCCCTCTGAGAGAGGAGGGTGCCTGGCAGGCTCCCAGCACCGTAGTGTCAGGGTCACCGAGCTGTCCCTCGGCAGGACGGTAAGGGCCAGGAAGCTCCCGATCACCTGCCCTGGGGACTGATGCTCGGCCCCCTCCTCCTGCTGGCCCTCTGAAGCCATTCCTCTCCTTTCATAAGAAGGTCACAGCCATTTAAACTCCTCTGATGAGGGCAGGCTGCTTGCACTGCTCCTGCCTGGCAGGGCCGGCCTGGCTACGCTCCTGCCTGCGAATCAATGGTACGCGGCAAGTTTAAAGCATCCCCACCCCAGCCCCCCTTCCCACCGCCACTTTCGTCTCCAGACACGCAAGGTGACAAGCGCTGGGGGGCCCACGGATCGATACTGCGACACGGATCGGCTGCCGGGAAAAACCAATCGTGGATCAGATGGAAACCGACTTCTTCTTGTATCTGCCCTGCTCTCGTTGGGATAGATTGGCTGGAGAAATCCGATGGTGAGAAGAGACAAAGGGGGAGGCGATGGGGAGAGGAGGAAAGGGCTGATAATGCTCCTGCCGTGGCTCTAATCTGTGACAGCCCGAGGATTTGCTGAAAACCATTATCACACTGCTCTCCCTTCTCTTGTCCCCGATAAAGCCCCAGCTAATCTGTTTGTTGCAGGTATTGAACAATGCATTTAGTGAAACAAGGGGTGTCTGTGCCTATGGAGAACATTTTTTCCCCTGTACCTCTTGGCCTCCCTGAGAGGCAATAAGGGAGCAGCAAAGGCATGGATGGTTTCGGGTGCAGACTTGCTGTGGACTCTGGGTCACAATGTGGGCTGAGGTGCCATGCCTGGCACAGGGAAACATCTTTGCTGACCACCCTCAGTGAGTTTTGGGGAGCTTTCCTCTAGGCACTGTGTTCCATCTTCATAAACTCAATCGCAGAGGGCGACGAGCGAAGCCCTGGTCACGCTGCAGTGCCGTGGCATATCCAAACCGGAGTGTCGCCACAGCCTACCACACACCCAGCCACACTCCCGCAGGGCAGAGCAGCCGAGAGAGACAGGGACACAGCGAGTCTGTGCCCCGGGAACAGCTGCTGGGCTCCTATCTGCCGGTGCCTGGCTCCGCTAGTGCCTGCCTGTCCCAGGGCTGACCTCGGCCCTCCCCTTGCGAGAGGCGCTTTCTCCGGGGAGGAGAGATAATTCAGTGGCTGTGAAAGCCCAGACCCGGGGCTCCCGCAGCCGCCTGTTACAAACAGTTCTAGTGGAACATTAATTATAGTAATTTAGCCGTGGAACACTAACTGCAGCCAGTGCAATAGCATTCAGTACATTAGTGGCTATAACCCACTCCTTAAAAAAGACATTTGGCTACTGACAGCTGATAAAATGAGTTGTGAAGCATAACCAAAGGGGAAAAAAATAATCAGAAGTGTGCTGGGAGCAAGCCGTGGGGCAGGAGGGCAGGGGGTA
>NW_008662495.1:6296-14636 GCF_000695815.1 Acanthisitta chloris
GGCGCGCCCGCGCCGCGGGCAGGACACGGCGAGTGGGGGGCGCGGGGCTGTGTCTCGGCAGTATGTCAAACAGAAGGACATTTCCTTCTATCTCCCAGCCGCTGCCCCAGGGCACAATCCACCTACATTCAATCTTTACTCCACTACACATGTTTCCTTTCCAGCCTCGGATTATTTTTTATCATCAAATTACCGTGGAGATAAGATGGAGTAGATGTGATAGCGAGCAGAGTGTCCGCACTCCCCTCCCTCCCCCTTCCCCGGCATCCCTCCTCCCTCCACCACCCCTGGCCTTCTGCCCTGAGCAGGTGGTGGGGTATCCAAATGTCAGGGGGTGAGAAGAGACCCCCTCAGCAGCTGGATTTGCTGGCTGGGACCAAACTGTTGCTGACAACGAGCGCATGGATGCAGGCAGGCTGTAGGTGGCTATCAAGCTAGCCATGAAAACTTGCAGGGTGCTCTGTCGTGGTGTGGGACCCTGCTGGCAGCCAGAGCCAAGTATACACTCCCCACTGCTCCGCTGCAGCACCCTGGCTCCCTCACAGCACCCTGTGCCCCATCCTGGCACCAGAGGTGTGACAGCACGGTGACACCGTCGAGGCAGCAGGGACACAGGGAGCCCAGGTGCAGGGGTGGCCAGGAAAAGTACGGCTGTGCCGTTACAAGCCTAAGAAGTGCTGTGAGGCTCTGCTGTGATGAGTCCTCCCCTTTTCCTTGTTTACTCCAGTCTGCAACAAATGAGTCCCTGTCCATCCAGGGATAGCTCATCTGGAGGAATGCTCCTTCAGACCTCTCCCTCTAATCCCTATTAATTTAAATAATGCTTGCCCACTCTTCTCAAACTATTTATTATTTATCAGGTTTGTTTATTTGTAGCTAACAGGTTGCGCTCAGCATGCGTCCCCGGCACAGGGACAGGGGCCGTTCATCACAGCAGCTCCCCCGCCATCCACCATCCGTCAATTACTCCTGCTTCCTTTAATTAGTAATGAGGACTAATATCTCTGCCTGGGATGGTGGCTGGAGCGGAACTTCCCTCCGGTGGCATCCGAGCAGCACAAGGGAGGGAATGAAAAATAAATAACTGTGCCAGGCTGTGGCTGCTGCTCCTGAACAAGGAGGGTGCTCGCCAGCCCCGTGCACCCCTTCCCAGGGAGGGTTTTGTCCCCCATTCACCAGAGGCTCCTACCCAGCAGGGCAGAGGAGGTGATGCCAGTCAGGTCCTGATCCACGGGTGCCCTTTCCCTCATAGCAGGACCATCCCAAACCATGGGGGATCCCCTGCTGAGTCCCAGCAGCTGAGCTCCGCATGTGTATTGGCAAGGGGAAGCCTAAATTAAATGCCCATTAGAGCCTCTGGCCTCACCTGGCAGTCCCGGGGAGCTCGGTATCAGAACATGCCATCCAGAGGCAGCCTAATAGTGAAGGCAGCACATGATATAAATGGAGCCCCTTTGATTTATTGACTGGGAGAAGTTTTTACACGATAGCCCATTAAGACGGACGGCTCTGTTTACAGCCAGGCCATCTAGCTATAGGGACCCTGCACTGGATGGTGTGTTTTGCTATTGCTCTTCAGGCAGACATCTCATTAAGGGGAACAGCATATGGAGCTCTCTGGATCTATACTTCACGAGTCCTGAGGGAGGCTTTTACCATTTTTAATAAGCGGGCAAGGTTAGCAAACCTGCAACGCAGTGACCTCCCCTCCCCGTGCAATGGATCTCCCTGAAACACAGAGAGCTGGACTCACTGGGTGCGCGTGGGACTCCATAAATCACCTCCCTGCTGCTGGCCAGGGAAACCGGACGGGGAGGATGGCAAGGGGGGTCTGGAGAAGGCAACACTGCAGCCAAAATGGGACAGCAGCCACGCGTGGCTCAGCCAAACGTGCTGGGGGCAGGCAGCTTGGCAAGGAGCAGTGTGGAGTGTGTCCCTGCCCATTGTGCCGGTGGGGTGATGGGCAGCACGTGGGTGACTCAGCTGGCAAAGGTGCTTTAAGGAGAGAGTGTTAACATGATAGCCATGGTGAAGGAAACGAAACCCCCAGCTGGCTGTTGAGGGGGGATTATTCCGTATTCAGTAACATGGTCTGTTTAGGAGAACAAGTAATCTCTGGCAAAGACCTCTGGCACTTCTCCAATCCGATAAAGCCGCGCAGCCTACAGGCAAGCTGGCCCCTGGTGGGGGCTGCCATGGATGTATGCTGTGGGCTGGGGCTGCTGGGGCAGGAGGAGGATTGGGAAGGCAGGCACGTGGGGTGAGATGCTAAAGGATGGGGTGGATATGCTGCAAGCAGCTCACCTGGGACACCTTTCCAAAGTGAAAGGTTCATGTGTTCCTGCTCAGGTACCACTTACACTCCCAGGTACAGTAACACAGACACGAGGCCTCAAGGCAGCAGCAATACAAGCTTATGGCCAGAGCTCCCAGCATCTCCTCCTGTGTGCCCATCCACTCCCCAACAACAGCAATCTGGCTCTTGCCCATCAGCCAGACCTTAAAGCCCTGTTTTCCACTCCTGTGTTATCAGCTAGGCACTGTAAACATCACCAATCACTGGCATTTAATTTACATATCTAAAATTCACACCATGGAAAAATCTGCCAGAAAAGCAGGGAACTGAGAATGGGATTGTTTCCTTTTGAGAAAGGAAACCTACCTGACTCTGGTTGGGAAAGACGGAAGATAGGGAAGGGCAAACAGACAGGCACGGTGGCATATCTGGGTCTCTTTCCAGCAATTCTCTCACAAACAGTCTGAGCATCTTTGAAATGAAATTTTGTAGGCGATTAGCTCACAATGTGAACTTAATTGCTTTTGGTATTTAAAAAACCCCATTAAATTAAATGGCCAAGATATTGAGGCTTAAGCAATGGCTGCTTCCAATGCACAGTAACTCCCAGCCTCATTACCTGGACGCCAAATCCAGCGGCAGAATGCGCAGAACCATGCAACGTGACCGGTGCGGCTCCCTCCCTGCTCACACCCCGTGGGCGAGAGGATGACTCAGAGCAAGGCTTGTATGGAGTAGCTGCCAGCAGTGAGCCAAACTCCTGGTTCACCAAACCATCCTCGTTGGACAAGACAAGCCAGACTTGGGTGTCTGGAAGTCAAGGGAGTATCGGACACCTTCAGCTTGACACACTGGAGCGGCTGGAGTGGCACAGTCCCACACTGTGGGACACCTGAGTCCTGCTCTGCCCGGACATCAAGGTGACCTCCACCGATCCGCTTTGATCCCTGTTCCTAGGGGATCCCATGGCTCTTGCACTGCCTGCAGCAGGTGCACAGCTCCCGTGGGTGACTATTAAGTGATAGGAGCTCAGTTGGTACCACTTACCCCCAAAGCTGGTACTTTGCAGCTCTTTATGCCAGCACTGTGTGAAGAAGCTCTCCTCCACCACAGAGCTGGCAATACTGCTCCACTCTGCATTTAGTGCCCTATTACAGTGGTGCTTTCACCTTACTTTACTAGTTTGTTTAAATTATTTACACTCCTCAGATGCAAGATTGTTCTCCAAAAGGAGCATCCTTTTGGCTGCTGCAGCTTTAAAATGACTTGCATCCATCACTCAATCGCTTTCAGGTCAAACACACGCTCCCGACTTAATGACCACATTTCCGCAGCAACAAATCTGTCACCGCTGTTTGTTTAAAGCCAACAATCTGTAGGAGCACTGTGTGCAAGGATTGAATTAACTCAGCATCCGAATGACTGCGGTGCCAGATCATTCAAATTGCACCTTTCCTAAGATCTTCCAGCAATGTTAATTAATGTGCCTTGGGTGATCTGCAACATGCTGCAGTGCATAGGGTTGTTGGAGAGAGCAAAGCCTGATGCCTGAGGGCCTGGGGACAGGGAAGACAGGTTCCCGGCTGCCCTGGCCCCAGGAGCAAAAGCAAGCATGTGTTTTGGGAACAAAAAGGGGTTGGTGGCTTCCCCTTGCTCTGACGAGCCCTTCAGTGATTTTCACTGATTTTTTGGTGATTCAGTTGAGACATTCCATGCTGGATGTCGGACTCATGAATTTCTTCCCCAGGAAATTCCAGCCCGAACCATTAATACATTGCCATCAACAAGAAAGACAGATATCTCACTATTTCCCTTAAGTTCCAGTTACTTGTTGTTTCAAGCTTTTTTTGTGTGTGTGTGCGCACCCAGATGTTTTGGAACAAAGCCTTGAAGTCTGTTGGGAAGGTGATTTTGGGTCCAGGGAATGTTTTGGATTTCCCATCAGAATCAAGCCAACTTTGGGCAAAGCCAGACCTGCCTGTGGCCCTGGGTGGCCACACGTGTGCTGACACCTGTCCCAGTGCTGGCCCCTTGCTCCTGGCTGCTGCAAACCCCCTGGCACCCACTCCAGACACCTGCGTGGGGAGTGGGGACCCAGATCTCCCGGTGCTCAATGACTTCCCCAGGAAGTGCGAGAGAGGAAACTGCTTCATTGAAACACTTGCGCCAGCAAGAGCTGGAGTTGGAGGCAGGTGAAGCAGGAGGAAACAGTGACACGGAGTTAGTGGGGCTGGTAGCAGGGGCAGCTGAGATGATACCAGGAACATGGGGGAAGGGACGGGGACAAGGAAATGAAGACAAAGAGCTGGGATGTGGATGGGGAGGCAGACTGAACCTGGCAAGATGTGCAGAGAAGGAAGAAGGAAGTGGGATTCAATCCAACACCAAACCACCTAGGTCTCCTGCTGCCATTTGCAGCCTGCAGCTACTCCAGCCCTTGCCCACCAGCAAGTCCTTGACACAAAGTCCTCATCCCAGGTCCCTGGACATGGTCCCTGTTTGTCTGGAGCATCCACATCTCCATGGAGCAGACATGGGGTCTGCTGAGGGGTCCTAACCTGGAGAGCTAGAGCCCTCCCCCAGACTCCCCTCAGCTCACTGCAGTTAATTGGGGCTCTGCTCTAATCTCTACCTGCCATTGATTTAAATTCAGCTCCAATTTTCTTCTTTGACCTTCTCTCCTCCAGAGCCTGCTTGCAAACAGAACACAAATCCTCAAACATCCTCTTCATTTTTCCCTGCAATATTCCAGCATGCCCCAGTCCCAGGGTGGGGAAGGTGATGACTGATGCCTGTTTGAGCCTAGACACTCATGCACAGGGATGGACACATTGCTGCCTGCAGACACCTTCCCCAGGGGATGCTCACCCCATCTCCACCATGGAACTGGAAGTGGTGATGCTCTGGTACCACATAGATGACATGAGACAAGCATGATAAGGGGATGGTTCCAGACAGTTTCCTCCAGGACAGCTGCCCTTTTTCTAGGAGCCTCTGGATCCAAGAGGTCACGTGGGAGTGCTCCTGACTGTGCCTGGGTCTCAGCTGCTGGGTTTGTATCCAGCACCCATCCCACTACAGGGATCTTCTTCTGCCCATCTAAAAACTGGTCCCTCTGTGCTGAGCCTCAGCTCTGGGTGGGCTGGGATCCTCCAAAGGCAAGTGGAAGGACATGAGCTGGCCATGAGCTAGAGGAAGATCTTTCCTTCGCCATGTCTCTGGGGCCATGGATCAGGCACAGAGACCAGAAGCACCTGCTCCCAGCTCCCTGATGCCCCTGGTGCTCTGTGCTGTGATCTGGAAAGGGAGCCAGCCACTCAGAAGCAGTTAAAATCAGGTTGCAGTGAGCTGGTGCAGACAAGCAGAGGAGGTAAGGGTCCAAGACAGTGCCTTGGAGATGTCCCTTGCAGAGACACACTGCCAGCACCATGGGGAGTGGAGGAGGAGCTGCCAGGGGGATTCAGGATGGGAAAAGCGTCATCCCTTAACGCCCACACCTTTCTGGCACCCCAAAATGGGTGGGGAACCTCTGCCAAGGCTCCTTTTCCAAGAAAGCCTGGATGCCAGAATTTCAGTCCTCCTGGGGAACTTCTCTTCCTGGCAGCAATTCACTATGTAAAGAGGCTGGATATTTATAATTATGCTCAAAGTGGCCACTTTGAAAATCTATATGTCTCTAGGCTCCCTGTACATCATAATGTCAAGTCTGTGAATGGAGGCATCCATCAGAGGCCTCACATCACAGACCTCGGAGCTGTGATAAACACTCAGGAAATGCTCGCTGAACCCCGAGTCCCACTGCTGCCTTCCGGGCAAGACACTTGGTCTTTGGGGGGTGCCCCCATGGGGAGTCCTCCAGGAGGGATGCCACTGGGTGCTCTGAGATGGGGATGGGAGCAGGGTCTGTGTTCCTGTAGCCCAGAGCCTTTCCTGCTCACCTTAGCTGTTCACTGGGAAAGGGGGCTTTCCTTTCGGTGGGACCATCCAAAGCATCACCCCATTTCCATGCTGTGAGCACACTGTCTGCAGAAAGGCAACTTCCACCTCTCCATATCTGGGAATGCCCCAGCCCTGGAAGGGTGGTGAGCTACATGGACAGGATACATCCCTCAAACACCAGCTCCACTCTTCAGTAATCAGATCTCCATCCCTTGACCCCATCAACCCCAGGATGTCCTGAGCCTGACTGAGAAAGACTAGGTCAGTGACAGAGGTGGGGCTCAGCCCCCCCATTCCCAGCAGGGAAACCAATGCAGGGAGCTGAGCTCTCTTCTCTGGTAGAGCAAGCATTAGAGTTGACCCCTAAGTCATGGTCCAGATCACTGCCCCACTGTGCTTGCAGGGAGTTTCTACAGCACTTTTCCCAATGTGGGGACACAAAGCCCCCTCTTTGAGTGACCTCCTTGAGAAGTGGGATGAGTGCCCTGCCAGCAAGATGCCTGCAGGAGACCAGGAATACCCCTCTCTGCTGACAGCGTGGCGAGAGGACGCGCAGCCTTCACTGATGCTTTGCCCAGGCGGTTCTTAAAAATTTATTACTCTGTTGCAACATGAAAAATAAGACAGAGAAGTAATCATTAGTATAACTATAACTCCCCGTGCAATAGTCCCACTTGTAAATTGAGATTTATGATTGCAGCTGCCGATATTTTAGAGGCCGGAGCAGGCAGCGGTGGCAGTACAGCCCAGCTATGCGCTCCCCCGCCGCAGTTACAGTTTATCACAATCTGCAGAGATTATTGCAATGAATAATACACAACAGGCTGGCAGTGAAGAACTATTCCCGATCAAACGCTTCTGTAAACAACTGAATAAATAATATTGCTCAGCCCCTCTTTAGAGCCCTCGGAGGCCCAGGGAAATCTCTCATTACTCAGCAGGAGAGGCAGTGGGGGGCTCGGAGAGGCCACAAGGAAGGGATGCAGTGACTCTGGTCAGGCACTGGACATCCCAGGGATGGGCACTTGCCAAGCAGACAGTTCACCCTCTCAATCTTTGGCAGAAAAGGAGGCTGAGACACTGAAAAGACCTGCTCACAGTTCCACATGCAGCCAGGAACAACCTGCTTGGACACAGACAGATGCGAGCCCAGACAGACAGGTATCACTGTCCTCTCTTCTTCCTGGCAAGGCTTTTTGCTCACTTCTGATATTAAGTGGGCAGCAGGTAAAGAGCAGGTTGGGGGACAGCCTGGCCCGCAGGCAGCTGGACCCATCTGCAGCAGGGATGGGACATTTGGGGCCTTGCCCACTGGCAGCAGTGCTCCACATGCTCCCTGAAATGTCAGTAAGTAATGCAATGTGATCAGGGTTGTGAGCCAGCAGCTGCAGAAAGGGCATTTCTCACGCAGCTCGAAAGGATAAAGTTCAGCTCCATGATGCCCCAGGTTCCCCCTCCACAGAGAGCTCCAGCTCGGCTGTCATGCTGTGCTGCCACAGGCATCAGGTCTGCAAAGACCCCTGCCCAGAAGGGGAGCAGGGAGAACTCACCCCTTCCCCAGCACCCATCACACAGAGGTGCTTTATTTACTCTTTGAATGTCTACACTCAAAATACAGTCAGCACAGGAGGAGAGACTTGAAAGGAGCTAACGAAGCGCTATAAACCTGCCCTGCATCAGCTCTCTCACATTTCAGATCCCTTACACCACGCCTTCCATGGGGTGGGTGCCCATGTGCCTCTGCCCAGATACCTGCAGGCAGGGAACATCCCCTTGCACCCATGCCCTACGTGCTCCAGGACCAGCTCCCAGGGTTGTTGCCTACTCCCCACAGGCTCTACCCACAGCTGGGTCCTGGGTAAAGGCAAGAGAAGCAAAGCAGAAAAGTTTGCATCCCTGCATCGGCTGCTCTACAGTCCCTCTATGTGCAGCAATCAGCTCCAATTAATGCCCCCTCAGCTTGGCCCGCCCGCTTCATTACCTCCCCTTGATGAGAACCATCAGTGGGGCCTGTAGGATTTTGCTAATTAGCCTCACTTCGTTTATCATTTCCATTTTCTCCCAGAGACGCTTGGCTTGCTGGGCGACAGCTTCATCTCCCGCTG
>NW_008662496.1:0-16235 GCF_000695815.1 Acanthisitta chloris
GAGAGAGAGAGAGAGGGAGAGGGAGGGGGGAAGGAGGAAGGGGGAGAAGCAAGAGAAAATGAATATTGCTGGTGGGTGCCAAATATAGTTCATGCAGTAATGCATAACATCATTATTTTCTATTTAGAGCACAGAAACAAGCATATAGCTTGCTTAAAACAAGTTGTTTCTTTTACCGGAGAACACTAAAACCACTGAAATTCAATGGCTCTTGGAAGCTTTCCAACTCAGACATTTGCCATCCACTACGCTCTGTGGTTTAAATTCAAGTTAAAATGAACATTAGTTAGAGAGACTAAAAACAATGCTGTGCCTTAAAATAATAATACTATAAAAATAATTTAAAAATACTTCATCTAGTGATCCCTTCCACAGTCACCCCCATGTCCTGCTGTTTCTCCCATACATTTACTAATTAGGCCGCAGCACTCAGTCTTCTTTAAAAGTTGTACCCTCATACAGAAATTGAAAAGTTGGAGGTCTTAGAAGTGACAACTTCACTTCCTTATGTACAAATAACTACTGCTGCTCTGTTAGCAGTTCTACTCCATTTATTTAATTCCTTCATTTCTTACCTCCCACACTAATGGCAACAACTCCAGGACACAGGCAAGGCAAACGGAGTAGAGATAAGGAAGGGGAGATACGGCCAAAAATTGTCTCTTCAAAATCACGTAGAAAGCAAAGTGATTAACTACCGTTTCTTCAAACAAATGAGCCTTTACAAAACTTATTCAATCCTAAAAATAGACATTAAGTGGGATTCTATAACTTGTTGGGAATAATGCCTTGGGGATATTTTGTATCATCCATGCTTTAAAAGCAAACCCATTAGACATCTGAGCAAAGCATCAGATATTATTTTAACAGCAAGAGTTATCCATCTCATCTGCAGCGGCAGTAACTTCTGTTGACATTTTGCCAATTGAAGTTTGCCTGCCAATGGGGTGGGGCTTTCCCCTTTGCATTTAAACGATAAGGCACGGAAAGATAAAAGTCTCTCCATGACATTAATTGACTGGGTTTTAACACCCATTCAAGGTAACTGCTAGGAGCAAAAATTACTGCCCAGGTTTTTGGGCAGAAAAGGACGCGCGGTGAAGCGGCGCCTTGCCCAGTGTCACGCAGGGAAGCACGGCATGGCCCGGAATGATGATCCGAAGGGAGGAAGCCAAGCTGTCCACACTGCAGCAGAGCCTGAGCTCCTCACGCTCTAATTGATTTCTTCTCCTAACACCACTGCAAGGTACTTACCATTGCTATCTCTTTTTAGCAGAAAGGAAGATGATGGGGGAAAAAAAGACATAGAGGCTATATGTGATTCATCTGGAGCTATTCCACAACTGAAGCAAAGTCTCTCAAGCCAGAATCTTGTTGTTTTATCATCAGGTACAGGTAAGACATTAATTAGAGGTTGCACTCTATACAAGCAGATTTTTTTAAAAATATTACTCCCTAGATACTGTATTCAAGAGGTATCATAAGCACCTAAAGCAGCAATCCAGAGCTGTTGGAGGAACCAAACACTAGCCAGGCTTTCATGGGTTTGGGATCTCATCTAATAACTAATGCAGTCTTGTGCTGCATTGGGTGGATTTGCCCAGCATGACCTAAGATGCCAGGACTCAATTCCCAGCATGACACAAGCCTTCCAGTCAATGTCCCACTGGACATGACTCAAGTGTTCTGAAGCCGTACTTTCTTCCATCTCCCTAGTTAGGCATTTGTTTCCATAAGTCAGCAGGAGGTTGAGACTTAAAAAGGAATACTTTTCCTTCAAATCTAGGAACACCCCCTACTCCCCTGTTAGTATTTAGAAAACAGAGCCAGAGCAAAGCTACCTATTAACTCATCTGTGAAAAGCCTTCCCACCTCCCATGGGAATGAAACAGACATCCCTCAACCACCCCAAAAGGGAAGGCAGCAAAGCAGAGGCTTGTGGTTACTTGTCTGAAGAGGCAGATTTCACATTTCTTCTCCCAGAAAAAGTCAGATCCCCTGCATAGGAAGCACTGATTCCTGAGGGCATGTTCAGAGAAGTTTGCCCTTCACAGAATCTGTGAAGACTCAAGATGATGTTCCCATCTTAAGAAAATCTCTACTGCTGCCAAATGGAAATGTTCAAGTTGCTCAGTCTGTGGTCACCATTTTAGGGTGCTGATGTTTGAGCTTGGTCCACAGGACTCTTCTCCCTTTCTACATAAATCCCTCTGATTCCACATCGACATCTAGGATAATTTTTTGAAACTTGTGAAGAAAACAAAGCAATCCTCTACCCTCTCCTTCCCCTCCCCCCAAAACACAATCCTAACAAAAAATAAAATAAATTCTCTTTCAGGCTACCAATGACCATGATGAAATTTAGCTTAATTGAAAGGTTTTTACAAACATGCAATGGCTTTTGTAATGCAAAACACAAACTCGGTGCTGAGTGAGGCCAAGGCTACCAGGATATTAAATGCTTGTTTTGCAGGAGTTTTATTTTAAGATTTATGCTGTTCTGGGCTTGCATGTACTGCCTCCTCTGTGAACTACGCTCTGGGAAAACACCATGTGATTATGCTCATCAATATCCTCTACCTTTGCCAAACTGAAATAACCCTTTAAAAGGAATGACTAGTGACAACAACATTTCAGAAATGCAAGAAAGCATGGTGAGGGGCTCCTCTGTTTCAGAGTGTTATCTCATCTATACTTATCTTCCCAATTTTTTGCTTTCATTCAATAAGAGAGAAACCAGTGTCAGCCACTCCCCCAGTTTCACATCACAGATTTTTCTGTTCATTTGCTAAGCAGATCTTCTGCCTGACTCTTTCTGCAGCATGGAAGGTCACCTTGATCCATCAACACACTTGGGCTCCTCTTCTGACAGAGACTAGAGTCTATTATTTGGTACAAAACTCAAATTCTAAGCTATGGGATTTTTATATTTTTTCGTTTTTTATTTTTTTATTTTTTTTTTTAATGTAAAGCTTTTTTAAAGTTCTGTTGGAAAGCTTTCCTATTTGCATTACAATGTACCAGCAAGAACGTCTTATAGCTAAAAAGTGTGATTGAGGTAAGTCTAAAATAAGCCCCCAAAGCATCAAAATTATAACTTCTATTGAAGTTCCACCTTTTAAATTAGAGCAAAGGGTACAATATATAGAAAGAGTTGGCACTGTTGATGTGAGCCTGCTGCCGTTTTCACTTAGCAAAGGTGCAGAGCAGTTCTGAGTCTGGAATACATGTCCTGATTCACAATTCCCACCTCTCCAGCAGGCAGACAGGCAGTCAAATTCCTCCCTGTTACCAAACACAGACCAATCCAGATTTCTTCAAAGGCCAGATATGAGCCCCAAACTACCTGTCAACACACATGCCTCTAAATATTGCAGGAAATAGCCAAAGCATTCAGGTAGAAAAGGGATTTTGAATGAAGATGTCAAAAATCCTACTCTCCTGACTGAGATCAGCTGGGGTAAGTAGTACAGTTTTATTGTTGAACCAGCAGAGCCGTAATATTTTACGCCAAATGAGGATATGGCTCATAAATTCTATTTAAGCTCTCCATGAGCTGAAGTTAGAGGAATTTTCCACGACTATCCAGTATCAGCATCCAAATAAAAGCTCTCAGTGTTATGCCAATACTCTGCAGTGGCGAAATAATCTGGCTGTGGAGAGAGAATGAAAAAGATAGCTTGCTATTTGATCCATCTATGAAAACAGAATGATATTGCAGTCTCCAGCCATGAGCATCCACAAACACACACTGTCCACACGAAAATACAAATGTCCAGTTGTGTTTACATACAATTACAAACAACAGAAAGAATCACATTAAACAACCATGTAATTTTTAACCATAAGGATGAACTCATTCTCTTTAATTCTTTTAGCATCTCTGTAGCTGATGTACAGAGACTGTACACTGTCTGCCAGTGCTTTCTTTGGGATAAGGAAACTGGGTTTTATTCAAATGAAACATGCAGTATATATTTATAATGCTAATTTTTAGGAATTCTAATGTATTTAAATATTTCTGTCAATAGGTGTTTGGGAAGTTAAACAAACCAAAAATAAATGGACAACATTAGCAGAAACATGTATTTTTGAAGAATGAGTCAGTTCCAGCTGGCTGTGCTGTTTGGACTGAGCTGTGATTAAGCTTTCATTAGTAAAAGGGACAGTATCAAGAACAGTAAGGCCAAAATCAACCTGCCTCCACCCATCTGCAAAGCTCTGAACCAGCATCTGACACCAAACATGAACCTTAGTGCTTTTTTCCAGCAGCTGGGCCTCTTGGTTCTCTTGAAAAAAAGCACCAACATGCTTCATTTAGTGACTACAAATGTCAGTATGTGAAAAGTCATCTCCTCTTACTTATTCTTTACATTGCTATTCTACTCAATTAGAGGTTTTCTCTGCATTGTGCCTCATGAGTAACATCCTTATGCACAACTTGCCTAAAGGTCAAAGAAATCTCTTTGCAGAGATGGCTTCAGGTGGAACAGCTGGAGGCCACGGAGAGCTATCAGGAAGGTCCTCTGATAAAACCAACTGTGCTAAAAGCTCTTGCATCATTCATCCTACCTGCTCCAAAGGTAGCATTTAGAGCTACTGGGAAGTCTTGAACTCCTGATTTCTTGGCATATGCTATTTTTTCTGAGCGAGGCTAGTGCAGCCTGAGGGCTGTTGCAGCATTGGTAAAGCTAGCAGAGGGCAAGGAATGCACAGGGGGAGAGGAATAGGTGCAGAAAAGAAATATTCCCCATGTCACACCCTCTGGTTTTGGCTCTCATATCAACAGGGAGGAAGACAAGTTGGGCAGACACGAGGGCTGTCAGCTATCAAGCCATTTTTAAAATGGGATAAATCCATGTCATTCTTTGCAAAATGGATAGGGTCACAAGAGGCAAGGGACACGCCTGCCTGAGCAACCCTTGGAACCCTCCAGACACAAGTGTATCAGCACAGCATTTGTTGACTGTAGCTCTTACTAACATCTTTCTTTTTGGTTAATCATATATTTTTGTACAAGTAGGAGGATTCTATATTCACATGACCACAGCAATTTCTTTCACTTCTTAGGAATCAGAGAAATGAGAGAGAAAAAAATCCAGTAGCTCATCTTGAGTGACTTAATGCCAATACAGGATTACTGCCTATCCCATATTTTCTAATACTTGCTGACCCCAAACACCCATAAGGATTGAGATTTAACTTTGTTTCCTTTAAGAGATTATTCTAATTGAACAGACACTGTTTTTATTTTCCTGATACTTGATCTAAGCTTTATTTCACCTCTTATGATGGTAAATCCTCAGTTCTGTGTACAATCAAAATAATTCCTATTTCTCAGTGGCATTTGGGCAGTACTTGGCCCTGGAGGAATAAATGCATCGTCTACATGGATGCTGTTGTGGATGCCTGGTGAGGTCCTCCCACAACAGCACTTATCCTCTCTGTATTCTCTGCAATATTTGAAATGAACATACTGTATAATAACACAGCACATTTTTCTCTAAGGTACTGTCAGGAATTTGCCAGAAAATAATATTAGTTGCTGTCTGGTGGATACTTGCTCAAGTGATGGTCTAGAAAACAAACTGCCTTCAATCATTTGAGCCATTCACAGCTGAATGGAAGTATAAAGGTATCACATCCCTTGCATCTCTGCATGAGGCTGTAATCCCTCTGAGAGATCCTGGCAGCAGTAAGGAACACTGGAGTGTTATGTTTATTTTCATGGTGGAATTACAAGCTTCACTTATGGAAGCACCTGACTTTCAGTTCATAGAATCATAGAATAGTTTGGGTTGGAAAGGACCTTATGGGTCATCTAGCTCTAACCCCCCTGCCATGGGTAGGGGCACCTTCCACTAGACCAGGTTGCTCAAAGTTCTTAGTTTAAACTAATCTTATCCTCTGATTAGTATCGTATTTTCCACTATCTTACTTTCTTCAACCCAGAATTCTATGTTCTCTCTCTTGAAATAAGTGATAAGGCTCTATTCATACTTTCTTAAAGATCGTTGCAGACTTCTAATTATTCCTTTCAGACATGAGCTTCTTTTTTAGTTTCTTTCTCTTCCCACCCCCCTCCCCGTGTTTCTCCTTCAGACGAGAAAATTTCCATTCGCCGCCACTTGTAATGGTTGCAAGTGGGACTGGGTGAGCATTCCTAGGATGAATGACAGAGGCAGTGTATTAATGAGATTCCCTGATACATTGCAAATTCCATTTGCAAAGAAGCAAAGTTGCTTATTCTAACCCCTGTTTGCATTCCCCCCTCCTGCGCAGGCAGATAGCCCATCTCTGAGCCACAATAGGGCGAGAGCTGGGATTGACTGCAGACTGCTTTAATGCCACTCTTAATGACAACTTGTGAAGATTAGGAAGTTGTCAGAATCAGATATCAGCAAAAGCTCCAGCTTGCTTTGTGAAGTCAGTCTGAATTAATTAATGGGTAGCTTTCCTTTGATATCGCTTTGATATTTGGCTGCAGCTGGATAAAAATCAAGCACAAAGGAAGCTACATTTTGTTTACCACTGCTTAAGACTCTGTTTAGCTCAATGTTGTGGTTTTTTTCTTTTGCAGTTTTTGCTTTTTTAACTTCCCTGACACAAGGCAATAGAGATAGGTTTTTGCTAATAAATGGAGTTATGGTGGCATCTTTTTCACTGACTGCTTCTCTCTGCTCCTGGAGATAATCAGGCTTCAGTTTGGGAGCAAAGCCGTTACTGATTTCAGCAAAGCTGCAAGTGAAAAGATGGACCACTCCAAAAGTAAGAAAAACATTAGCCTTGCCCCCTCTGGTAGTTCTGTTCCTGTTAAAAGGTATTTAACACTTTGCTCACAGAATCATAGAATGGTTTGGGTTACAGGAGACCTTAAAGATCATCAAGTACCAACCCCCTGTGATTGGCAGGGCCACCTTCCACTAGACCAGGTTGCTCAGAACCCCATCCAACCTGGCCATGAACACTGCCAGGGATGGGGCACCCACTACTCCTCTGGGAAACCTGTTCCCATACCTCACGGCCCTTACAAGGAAGAATTTCTTCCCAATGTCTAATCAAAACCTGTTCTCAGTTTTAAGCCTCTCCTTGTCCTATTGATAATGATACTTGCTCTCTGCTTTAGAGGGTGCTCGTCACTTGCTCCACTCACTGATAGCCTAAAATATAAGCTCTGCAACTACGTGTCTTTCTTTCATAATTTTTCAGGGTGGGAATTCACAGCCCATTTTAGTGTCTTTAAAGGTTTTGGATGTCTATCATGACAATCAGATGAACATGTCTGTACCCCAAATTGGTACTTGCAGTCAAATGAATCCCTGAGTATTTCCAGCAGCCCCTGTGACCCTGCTGGCAAGAGGAGGAAGGACTTCTCTGCACACCACAGGGGAAGAGCAGACAAAGAAGTGGCTCTTCCAACTAAGCTGATGAAGATGATAATTTCTTCCAGAGAATGAGCAAAAAATCAATTATCTCTCTGGGTCTGCAAAGAGTGCTTTTAATTAGGCAGAATATGATTGTCCAAAGTGTGTTATTAGAGCAGGAGGCTCAATCAAGCCACCCAGTTTCACCTGGTTTTCCAGTATTACAGGATTTCTAAATACCACAGAGAAGACAGAACTTAGGTTTTCTCTCTCATCAGGTATGCTGTCACATACAGCAGAATGGTGCACCTGCACAGGGTGGTTCATCACCCAACTGAGATGGGAGAAAGCTAGTTGGGAACACCTCAGCTTCTCACACCACCATGGGAGTGCAAACACTAAATGAGATAACATTACATCTCTTCAATAGCAAAGCATGGAGCCATGGACTGCACTGCAGAGGTGTTTGAAGGAAGCAGCACAGCTCACAGGGTTGGACACAATGGCAGGAGCATGCTGAACAAACAAACTCTCTGTTATAAACATGCCATGAGGCCCAGGCTCTTTAGTCATAACATAACTCAGATCCATGGGTGCCAAACATTGCTATCGAGGCAGGTAAATGGCATCCAAGGGCATCTCTAATTATATTGCTTCCTGATGCCTGCAACATTGTTTATGATTTGCCTTTCTAATTTCAGTATTGTAGGAGTAGTCAGACAGCTAGGAAGGCTCCCTGAACTAGTTTTTCATTACGAAGACAATTTTAATAGCTTGTGTCGTGGTGCTAATGAGGCTGACTGAAGCACCTGTACTTTCTGTTCCAGATAACAGAAAACAGCTAACACCAGCAGGAGGATAAATAGCTGTTTAAGGGAGTGCCTGGGCTATTATCCTTAGCTAAGCATCCCACCTAAATCTTGGTGAGCTTTGCAATACCCTGGAGTACTCTAGTGCTGGCCTCTGTATTTTCTCCAGAGTTTTCCATTCTGAAGTGCACAGCAAAAGGTTCTCCAAGTCAGTGATTTTAGAGTACCCAGCTTGAAAGAGATATCCTGTGAACTGATCCTCCAGCCTCACTGAGTAAGATGTTCTAAGCTGGACAAAAAAGTCTGGAGGGATTTTGCAAAGTAATGACCTCAGCTGGTCAGAGTTATGGAAATCAGAGGTAAATCCCAGTGTCATATGCCAGAACAGTTTGGCCTTTTGGGGATGGGCTTCACATTAGTGAATTTTTCTGAGGTCAGGCCAGCATTATGCATTACTCAGTTTCCATCCCAATATTATTATACCACAAAGCTGTGCAAAAAAATTCCTGAACTATTCCAAAAGAGCTCTCTAAAAAAGCTAATATGCATCTAACTGCATTTGCAGCTGGGCTAATGTGTTTTTACTTCCCAGCAGAGTTGCTACACTAGGGAAAAGCAACAGCCTGATGGCAATGTCTAGGATCTAAACCAGCTCCTTGATGCACATGTTCTGTGCAGCTCTGCACCCTCCTGACACACCCCAGGGGCTAGGCTGGGGCATCACCCTCCTCAGTAAGGCAGACTAAGGTTTAGCCACCTCCTCCCAGTGCCTCAGGACAATGGATCTTCCTTTACTTTCCTATTCTTGGAGAGTGTCTTCCAAATGTTTGAAGCTTTTCCAAAGAATAAAATACTAGATCATGGACTCATATTCAGATATCACAGTATCTGAGTCACTGCTCTCAGTACTAGGCAAGCAAGTGCTGTTAGTTGCTTTCTCTCACTCCCATGAGAGTTCAATACTTTCATACACAGTGAAACCGCTTCAAGAGGAAAATGGTGACCTCTAATCTTAACTAAAGTCTAGTGGTGAAGGCTCTGTTAGGGCGATTCAAGCTAAATTCTTTCAACAAACAAGCCAGGGAGGATATGAACTGCCTTTCTCCTTGCAGGTCAGAGTGTTATCCTAATGATCCAGCTCTACAGGAAGGTGAATTTGACGCCCCCATCCTTCACTGAGAAAAACACACAATATAATTATGAATTAAATGTTTTGCTCAGTTTAGAGAAGTTTTTTTCATATGGTCAATATTGCCTTCTCCCTACGCTTGCACAACACCCATCATCATTCTTCCACTAAGCTGTAAGTTCAGCTACTTGCAGGGATTTCATTGGGTTCCTAAGTCACATTTTTCCGTTTTATAAATCCAGGGCTGTGATCTGTTCTGTTTCTTGCAGCAATGGTAGGTGCAAACCCAACCTTTCCACTAAGCTGCAAGAATTTAGTGCAAATACTGATTTTTCATTGAAGCAGCAAAGTCAGTGCAACATTTTCTGAGGGGCAGAGGTGGAAGTGGCATATTTGCATAATAAACCCCCCATATTTCTTCTGAGCTGGGAAAAATGTATCGTTAAGTGGGTTCATTTGCATAGCATTTTAAAGGAAGGAATGGGCCAGATTCACTTTCTCAACATCATTCAGTGTCTTATACCTCTGTTCCCAGGAACAGATGCTCCCTAGGAATTCTTTGCTTTCCCATCTCGTTATTTTTATCATTTAAACATTTCTAGACTTTTCGGATCCTTCATTAAACAGCATTTGGCCATGCTATATGGATATTGAATTAGTTTAATTTGTCATCATAAATCAATCACTTCAATCCCTTAACTAACTTAATTGCTCTTTGAATTCCCTTTATGTTTGTCAAAATCTCTCAAAGTTACTGATATATCATATTCAGGCTATTATTCGAGTCATATTGGATGATTACCTTTTTATTACAGGTAATTTTTACATAATGTTAACATAGTGCTGACAAACCATAAGGCCTAAAGCAGAGAAGGGAGCTGGATATTAAAGCACTGCTCTAGAAAGGAGTGTGCCAGGATACTCATTAGAAAGGAGCTCATGATGTAAAGTGAAAATCAGAACTATATTTGGGTTTTTTGCTTCTTGTGGGACAAATAGCATTTTATCAGAAAGTGAATGAGGTTTCATAGTAAGTGGTTATAGGTTTCTCCATTTTGAACCAGATTATTCTGGAAGTTAAACAACCTGCTAAGCCAATTCAGCACAGTGCTGAGATTTCTCTCTCACGTTACAACCCCTTAAGCCCCAGGTCCCCAGAGGGGCTGTGGTGCTTCCTTGTGGATACATGGGATACCAACACTGCGGCATGGAGCAAGACCAAATGTCTTTTATGCTCAACATGAAACATGAGCTGGTCCACAGGGACCAAGGGAAGCCACAGAGCAGACTGGCATGGTGTCAGCCTTGTGTAGGGCAGAATGAACTGTGAATGGGCACCAAAAGAGAAGAATGGTCTAAGTTACTTTTTAAAATTCAGTTTTTTATATTCTACACTCCTAAAAAGACCCTTGGGCAAAGTACACAATCCTTGGGAAAAGTTCCCTCTAAGCCAGTCCTATTTCTCCATCATGTAAACAGCATTCAGTACAACCAGTCATGATTCTTACAATTGTAAAAAATAATTTTTTCCCTTGACAACATCTGGCAAAAAGGAAGCCATGAATATTTTGCAAAACAGATCCTCCAAACTCTACCTTGCTATTAATATATTAAGAGCTTTCTCAAAACTGTATTTCTCCATTGTTAAGCCCTCAATTAAATCAATTCATACTGCTAATGTCCTAATTTCATGCCAGAACTTCAATACAAAGGGTTTGCTGCTACTTGGAATACATATATCCCACTTGAAATAAGAACTACAGAAACCATGAGTCTGTTAAAAGCATGAGAGTGCAGAAGCTTAAATGAGTGTGGGCTGTTAATTATTATTGAGATAACCTTAGGTATGAGGATATATGCAAGAATGTACATAAAGGCAACAAAGAATCATTGCCATGCCCAATCAATCTAACTTCAAATACAAAACAAAGACTCCAAAGTGTTAGGGGTAGATTTTACAAATGGATGCCCATTGATTCCTGACTTCAAATAGCCCCTGCAGGAGATTAAAGGTGCATTTGTTCAGCTATTTGGCTTCAAGAATCCAACCAACATATAGTGCTCTTGTGTTACCTATCTGCACTTAATTTTTGCCAGGAAATCCTACCAGATTCACCAGTAAGCAAAACAGAGCAAATTCAGTTTTTAAAATCAAGCATGTTAAAACTAAAACAATGAATAAATGTCAGTGCCATGAAGGTAGCTAAAATAGTCCCTGCATACATCTCATCAAGGTTTGCCCTCTATACAGAAGCCAATTTTCACTAAGCAGCAAATTAGAGCATGGGGGGACCAAGATTATTACAACTAACTGGAGGTACAGAATAAATTTAGATGGGTGGAATTTATTGGATTACTCTGTTTAGGGAATAGAAGTTAAACACCTCTAACGAGGCCATGAGACTCTTAATGAAGATGAGACTAGTTAAGGCCTCAGTTCTACATCTCATCCCAAAGAAGCACATTTCTAAGTCCATTATTACATTCAAATTGAGGTTTTCCCTTCTCTCCCTGTTGCCTTTTAAAACAAAATCCAAATGAGCGTTCCAAGAAAACCTGACTCTAAGCTGAATAATACAAACTGCATCCCTATGAGCTATGAGGATATCAGCTATGTGCTTCCATGTTAGATTTGAAAAGACACATCTGAAAATTCATGTTCTTCATTTACTAGACATGAAAGCTACTTGTGATGCCAGCACCAAGTAAACAGAAAAGAACTGTCCCTATTTCATTGATCTGTATCATATAGAACAATATGCCTGGATTTCTCAAACACTGCATATCTTCTCTGCCTAGTAGCAATCCTTCATAACAAGTGATATCTAAATACATTTTTTGGGAAAGATAAAAGCTCCGTTATATGACAAGGAATATTATGACTAAGAGAGAGATTATACTAATCATGAGTAAAAAAGATGATGTTTGATCCTACTTGTGCTGAAAGTTTTTAAATTTCTTCTTTCAAAAAATCTTTTAAATGAATTTTTGTCCTAAGGAAAATGATTAAAACCAGAAAAGCCTTGAGATGTCAGCTGGTGACATGTTTTTCTTCTTTATCTTTCTTTTTTGTTTTTGTTGCTGCGAAAAAAAATCTGAGAGAATACAGCAAAGTGCATCATTAACTTCTTATTAATTTTATAACACAAAGGCAATTCAGTTAAAATAGTGGTGCTGCAACTTTAAATTACAGAACTAGCCTGGTATTTAATGAGAGATTTAGCACAGCGGGGTTTCTGTTAAATTAAGTTGTGCCTTCACATCACAGTGGGAAAACAGGTGTATATTGGTTTAGAATTATGGAAATGTTGACTAATTCCAAGGCTTGTAATCAAACAGCAAGGCACCCTGCAATATTTTCTTCCGAGATTCTGCATTAATCATTTATGTCTGGTCTTATTTTCTTCATGTCCACTAAAAAGGTGCAGCTCAAAGGAGCAGATCAAGCGCTCATGTTTTCATGTCTCTGTTAAGGATGAGGTCCAGGCAAAAGGAAGAGATAGAGCACCGCAGGCTTTGCTCAAATACCTGCTTAAATTAAACTGAACATGCAGTGTTGGAAAGGGGATAAATTTCACACTAAGCCCCCACTTTTTTGGCATTACCGGTGCTGATCCAAAACCTGCTTACTGAGTCACATGGAGCAGGTTCACATTTAAGAAATGAAGAGACTAAGCCCAGAAATACTCCAGGCTCTATCATTTAATGAACACCGACATATTCTCCTCCACACCTCTGCAGCATTGCGGGTTACACCTGAGTGCAGGTAAAATGCAGACGAGCTCCAATCGCTGCAGCATCCCTGCAGCTCCTGCTCCTGCCTCTGCCAACATTCCTTACCTTACGCTAATAAATCACCTGCCTTTGCCTCAGATTTTCTTCCTGGGCTATTTAAGGATGCCTTATCTGACACATGGTGGTATTACAGCAAAAGTGGAAGGCACGGATTCTTTTGTTTCCAGGAGACACCTTATTACTGAACCTCCTACCGACCATACCTCGTTTACTGGAAGCAAGCTGACATTCGGTGCCCAAATGAACCTGATCCAAATTCATCCCTTGTTGTAGCTCTGCCAGAAGATTGCTTCCATTTGCTCTGTGACTATTTTCTACATGGACCTATCCACTACCGATTCCTGCTCATTCGGTAAAAGCTGCTTAGCAGGCAAGAGGAACAATACGGGACTCACTAAAATCTGTATAAGGAGAATCCTGCGAAAGTGAAGTGTTTTAAGCACATGTGGCACAAATTTACAGTGTGCTTAAATGAAGTTATTTTGGGAATATACAGATGCAGCATAACTGTACCCCCATATATGCTGAATGTCAGCACACAGCACGTGCAAAATATAGAGTCTGTTATATAATAAATGCTGAATCATTCTCGAAGGGAACTAACAGATCTGTATTCAAGTTTCTTTATTAGAGGTGTCCCTTTAAGAAGCAGGTATAAGACCTTATCTCCAAGTAAAATCTAAACATCTCTAGCAGTAACAGGAATAATTTTTAAGCCCAGGCCCCAGACTCAGAGGAATGCAATTTCCACCTTTCCTTAAAAGAAAAGTTTGCAACTTCACAGTCCAGACAGAAAAATACAGCTTGGAAAGATAAGTTTGAAGTGGCAAAGAGCTAGAGAGAGCTTTAGGAAAAAAAAATTGCATTTTGGAACTTTATTTTAAAAAAAAAACCCAACAAGTACTGCTGCCTGCTCTTCAGCTGTGCAAAAGTGGAGGAGAAAATGATGCCTTGCTCAAATAAGATGCAATGCAAAGCTGAGCCAGCTTTGCCACTTGTACATGGGGAGAAGGAGTCTGCCCCTCCAAGTCACCCACTGGGATAAAATAAGGTGTCTCAAAGCACAGCCAGCCTGAGGGGCTCAGGAAAGAACAGAGGAGCAAACAAAAGTGTCAGGAATGCTGCCTGGGCAGAGTGCTGCTCCAGCAGCTCAGAACCACCTCCACTGGAGTGTCCATCCTACCCAGTCAGTCCACACAGGCATTTGACTCAAAGAGTATTCGAGAGCAATTATTCAATGAGTCGGTTTAGGTGCAACATTATCTGAACTGGGTTAGAGAACGCTTATCCAAGGGCTTAGCATTTTTGGCAATGGGGATGGGAACCAACACCTGGAGTTGCAGAGTCAGAGGATGCTGAGATTCAACCTGAGCTCCAAAGGGGTCTCAAAGAGAACTGTCTCTCAGAGCCTTCCTTACTCTCTGAGGATGGCACATCCATCCTCTACATCCTCAAAAGCTGAGCCTGCCACTGGGAGGCTTGTAAAATCTTGACATTGTCCTTTGTGAGGGCCAGTTTCTGGAAAACATCACTTGAACCTGAAGTGCCACAATTTTTCTCCAGTTTCCCTGTAGCTGGACTACTGTGCAGATTTCCTACCATCACTTCCAGCATTTTTAATTACAAATGACAGAGGATTCCTATTTCACCTTGGTGAATAAGCAGGACTCATGGGTAACTGTCCAACATACTGGTCACTTGCAAGGCAGATGAGATGGTTTTCCTAACAGGAGCTGCATAAAGTGAGCTGGCCAGATGCGAATTTTTTGAACACTTAGTGTCCAATTTCACATACAGCACATAGGAAGTAAAGGAGATATTTGCTATATAACTGCCAGTCCAGTCAATGCTCTATTTATTTATCCAGTGTATTTATTTATTTTCATGTCTGTAATGAGACACTACAACCATATACTTGAGCACTTCCCCTATATCAAGAGGGAATACACCTCCATCCTTTATAGTTTTTTCCTTTTCCATACTCAAAGTATTTTGTGCTGTTCAGCAACATTCAGCAGAAAAAAATGAAAAGAGTGGAACAAGATTTCAGAGTTAAGACATGCAATTACCAGTGATATACTTCTCTCTAGGCCTGTAATTTAAATATAAACTACCATACGATAATGCAAGGTACAGTTTGTACAACACAAACACAATTGTTTCAACTGCTGTTGTGAGTTATCAGGAGCAGAATGACACTGTGCAAGCAGCTACATGAAAACATGCTCTACAACACCCTGAGATGGGCACCTAACACACCAATGCATTCAGGTTATTTAGAAACCATGTGGATAAAGGCTGCATTTAACAAACTTGGCTGTGTTTTGTCTCTTCTCTCTCTTTTCACACTAGAAGTCCCAGTGGTGCAGGTTTTTTCCTGCCATATGTTTTTCCTTTCTCTCTCCCTCTCTTCCTCCCTCCCTCCCCTTGAATAAAAAAATAGAAATTGAATCTACATTGCACATTGGGATCACTGCCTCTGGTCAGTAGGAATCAGCACTATTTCCAGACAAGAGACTTTCTACAGAAGGGCAAGTGCCTTTGGAGATGATGCCATTTCTACAGGACTGGCACCAGTACAGGACAGACCATCAGATTAGCCTCCCTCTTTGCAGAGATCAACATCATTTGGGGCACCAAGCAGCATCAAGAGCAAAAGGGCTATTTTTCTGGTGATAAAATAATTAGGATGAAAAAGTAAATGTACTCACCCCAGGTAAAGTTTTAATATTGTGCAGTGCATTCTGTGCCTCAAGAGCAGCTTTTCTTGTATAAAATGTTACGAAACAACAACCTATAGAGAGAAATGAAAAGCTTTCAGAAATTAGTGAGTATGATTTGTGAGACTACAATAGGGAGGGAGAAAAACAGTGGTTGAACAACACATTATGAAAGCTGGAAATGTGAATTATCCTGAGGCTGCCTGAATGACATGAATAAAAGAAAGCTTGTATGGTTTAAAATAAAAAGTCCCCCCCTGTGCATTGCATCTATAGCACACCTACATTGTTAGTGAACTGTAATCACTTAGAAATTGTTAACCAAAATCCAATTGGCTTTGTACGGTGTAAATAAGGTTATATTTTTCTGAAGGCTCCCCATTATACTTTGAATATAAGCAATATGGCAAGCTCAAGC
>NW_008662496.1:16261-24644 GCF_000695815.1 Acanthisitta chloris
AAATTAGGTTAAAGCAGAACCTTATTTAAAGGGCCTTATGTATAAGAGCTAAGGTTGGTTCCCCCTGAAACCAGGTAGGACTGGAGGTAGGACATTCATCTCAGTTACAAAGAATGAAAAATAAGTTACAGGAGGATTCACCACTGGTGGGACAATGGAGGCTGCTGATGGTTGACAGCATTAAGGGAGGCACTGCTCACTCTGCATCTGCCTAATTTTTAGTAAAACAGGCTATCTTAGTTGCCTTAATCCTGTGATTTCCCCTTTGGCAGTGTGGTCCAGCCAGGTGGTCTGTGGGACAAAACATGGGTTGCTGCTACTTTCTCCACTGCAAACATGTAAAGTAGCTTTTGCTGCAGCACACACAACCCAGGAAGCTCAACACTAGCCCCAAGCTGAGGTCAGAACTCACAGGTAGATCCTCATGGAAGAGCTACTGGGACACGCATGGGACAAAAACTAAGGACCAGGATTAGCCTCACAGTCAAGTCCCACAGAAATGAAGTCTGCTCTTAGGCATGCAAAGGGCACATGCAAAGAATCCACTGCAGGAGGTCCTTGCATCCATGTTGCAGGTGGTATGCTCAATGCAATATCCCAACTTGTGACTTCAACTTCACTTCCAGTGGGAGGGAATGACTTGGAGAGCATCACTTGCACACTTACGTGCATAACACAAGGTTGTAGGTACAGACACAAGGAGAATTCACCCTTAAATAGTCCCCACCTAGCACAGCAAATCAGTGATGTAGGAACACCCTTAGAAACTAGGTGGTTGCCACTCTGGGCAGCCCCTTCTTTGGAGCCATGTCACATTAAGAAACAGTACAAAACAGAAAGTCTAAAGTTCCTATAGAGCTTGTGGCTGCCAAAGGAGAGTTTGGTGACCCAGCTGCTATGGGGAGAGGGAAAATGTGCTGAGTAATGCTGGTTGGGAGGCAGAAGTGGCTACTGAAGTAAAACCTACTTTGTATCAAACAAGATGATGGAGGTTTTACTGATGAATCAGAAAACAATCCTGTTGTCTTAATCAGTCAGAGATTTGTTACAACTCCAGAGAAATGTCAAAACCAATGAGTAAATAAAAGAAACCCTGGCTCTCGAGCCTTGGTGTTCCCTTGGAGCATGACACAGATAAAGTAATCTGTGCTTTAGGCTGTGAGCAAAGATGATGCTTGCATCAGCTCCTTAATCTTGGCCAAGGTGAAACATCCCTGCCCACCTGACATGCCTACTTGTGTTCAACCATGCAGGACCCCTGTGATGGCAAAGGAGATGGTGCACAGCAGAACACAGCTAGCAAACATCGCAAGTGACCGTGGGGAGGTGGCACATAACACACCTTGGAAGAAAGGGCTGAATCCAGACTGCTGACCCCCAGCTGCCTCTCACTTGCCTGAAGCTGTGCATGGCACTGGGAATGTTCCCTGCAGCTCTGCAGCCAGGCCAGCAACAACCACTACCTCTATAACGAGCAAAGGTTACCATGTCTTCCCAGCTGGAATACAGAGAGTTTATCCCTAGGGCAGAAAATTACCTGTAGGCATTACAACACACGGGCACACAGGTAATGCAACCTTAACACAGCTGAGAGAAACATTTTCCATAGTGCCAACAGGTTCTTTAAGATGTCACACTTCACGATGGAGACGGTTTAATAATTATTTCAGTAAGCAGAACATTGTTTGCAGGGATGAGTGTTACAGACAGCCACAGCCTGTTAAGGTTTGTGCTTCCTGGGAGTGTTTCTAAACCATCTATTCTACCAGAAAATTCTGAAAATTTGAATTTACTCTAGAATGAAAACGGGAAACAAATCCAAGTTTGTGACATTTAATAGTGTGACTTTGAGACAACATTGCAACATTTTTTCTATTCTGCCTGCCAGCCCCAAGGTCTATCTTCTATTGTTTCTTTATTTGGTTTATTAGCTTTTTAATATAAAGCTTTTTAACCAGGAGAGAGGATTCAGAGGGGAAAATATCAAGCTATAATCACAACTTTGCAATTGCCATGTCCTTTACCATGGGCCCGAAGAGTTTCATTTTAGATTTTAGCTCTGTGGGTTCATTCTGATAAGGAGAAGTTTGAAATCTATTGGTTTATCATTCTTGGCACTACTTGAAAGAACTGCACTTGAAAGATGAATATGCTGTGAAATACCCTTTAACTTGTCATTTTTGGGAAGTAATAGTGCAGGAGACAAAAATGTCTCTGTGAATGAGGGCCAGAAGGAAACTGTAGCTTAATGGGAAACGTGCAGATGTTTCAGGCAGGTCATTGGACCTTGACAAAAATGGAGACTTCTAAGCTCACAGACTGACACATCTGAAAATGCATGTGGATAAAATTTTTCTCTGGAAACATTTGGCTTGTATCTTCTTATAAAAAAACCAAACACAACAGCAGCCAATTTGCTGTAGTTTGAGGATAGCAGGAGCACCCATTGTGGACACCTGAATCCGAAGCTATCTGCTACAGAGGTCAGGGCTGGACTCAGAAAAGAAAACAGGACAACACAGAAGAACAGAAAAGGAAATAGTGCACGTGGTCCTCAAGGAGCTCACCACCAAGTTACACAAATCACACTGAAGATGCCACCAGTGAAAATCTCTTTGGCTCAGTACTGCATTCCATAGGAGAAAGTGCCAAATTGACTCTTTTTTTTTTTTTTGCAGGAATATTGCAAGGGAAGATGCCTGTGTAAAATGACAGGGCTAATCTGTGCTTTAGGACTGGTAGCTGTCCCCTGCTGAAAGACAACGAGGAAACAACCTTCCTTCTGCCATTTTCCCTAAGAAAATGTAATATTGCCAACGACAAACAAGTGGCATAGCTGGGAAAGAATAAGTACATTTCCTAGTAAAATCAAAGAAAAAATACAACCCTCTCCTCTCCAGCCCCCAGCACACATAATCTTGGCTTCATCACCAACAAACTCAACAGCAGCCTAAACCACAGCTAGACCTTTCTGACATCCAAATAACTCAAAGCCTGGCAGTGATAACCTTCTCCCCTCCTAGTCAGGACAACTTAAAATGTGAATTGGTTTGTGGACATGGTTCTGCCAATCCTCAGCAGACCTGAAATACAGCCCAGTTTAACTCCACATGGGTTAGTATATTCCTGCCCAAAGGCACAGGAGCTTGTGCTGCCAGTCAGTGCCTCCAAAGCTGCAAATCTCCTGTGCTCTGGTAAGCTGGTTGTGCTCTACTTGGAACAGTATTTACTACAGCGTAAGACATTCCTTTGTACCTTGAAAAAAAATACTGAATGAATCATGCAGATCCCTACAGTCCCTTAAGGACATCAGCAACAACTTCATGGCTATCCTGCCAGATGCTTGAACAGACTGAATAAAACCTGCTACCCCGTGCTGCTCAGCATCTAATGGCAACAAATGGGCTGCCTGAGAAACAATGGCAGAAAACAGCCCTACTTCTCAAGGCATCTGACGAGCAAACACTGCAGTGTGGACACTACAATGCTCAACTTCAACATCTCATTAAAAAAAGGGAAAAGATCTCTTATTTCAGCTTGTTTTCTCTCTCTCTCTCTCTCTCTTTTTTTTTTTCTTTTTTCAAAGGAAATTTAGTGCCAGAAAAAGACCTCAAGGTCCCAGCCATTGGGAGAGAGTTGACACATTCAATTCTCCATGACACATTCAATTCACAAGCCCTTGCTCAGGCTGCCAAAGGCACCAATTAGCACCAGTGGTGGAGATTTTATTTATTTAATTTCCACGGAAACCTGTTTAGCAAGACAGCAACAGGGGCAAACAGCCTCGTGTATGGCCAGAAACAGCTTTACGTGAGTCACTGTCAAAGATGGCAGCGATGGATTACAGGGGGATCAGGAAGCCACAGGTTCACTAAAGCAGTCATTTAGAAGTTAGGGATGGGAAAAAGAAGAGCAAGTGGTGAGGACTCTCACACCACTGTAGCTATGAATTCCTGGCTGACAGCAAACCTGGATTTCCGGAGGACATTTATGCACATTGTGGAATTACGACAAATTGCAGTTTTCACCATGAAACATCAAAAAATGCCATTTCTCCTGCAAGCAAGAGGATTTCTTCAAAGAGCTGTTTTTGACCTCATGCACTGGGACTTCTCCTCCCATGTGACTTCTGCTCTGTGACCCAAATTTACCTCCTAGCAGAGCAGTCACAGCTTTGTTAGGCTGTAAGATACAGCTGCGAGACATTGCTAGGAGCTCCGCCATGTCATTATTTTTATCACTTTCTCCCAATTCAAACACAGACTAATTACTCCATGAGAGCTGTTTACGTTCCTAATTTTGAACAACTAACAAAGGGAAGCTCTCCTCCACTTAGAGATGTGGCTTACACGGTCCTCACTGGCATTTAACGGCACTGGGATCTGTGTAAGAGGCTTAATCTCTCAGCCAGGATTTCATGCTTGAATGAATACAGCAACCTCCATCTTGCTTCGGGTGTGAAAAAAGTCTCTTACAGCTCCCTAAACTGAATATACAATTCCTAGGTTAGAGTCACCAGGAACTACACACGCGCATCAATATGAGAAAATCACCATTGGATGTGGACAGGAATTAAAACATGTTCCTCTGCAAGATGCTCTGAGGTTTTGATTTGCTTGAAGAAAAAGATTCTGCAGTTTCTCAGTCCTGAAAATTTAACTTACGGGAAGTAAAAGAGAAAAGATATAGGAGAAAAAAACCCTCCCTCCTATTTGTTGGCCTGATTTATTAGTTTCTATAGTTTTCAACTGTCAAAATTTGTCAGTTTGGATCTCTCCTGCGTTGTGCATATTATCACCTGCTGCCAGTATCTGAACCCTAACCATGGGGTATAGAAATACAAGAGCTTATCAGTGTGCCTGCAAAGCCTGCAACAACTTAAAAGTATGAAATTTGCTTTACCTTCTAGACTAATAAAATAAACACTTCAAAACAGCCATAATGATTATCTGATGATTGAACTCTGTATTCTTTTAGCAAGTAATGGAATCCTGGCAGACAAATTCAATTCAAAATACATTCACATTCAGGACATCAACAAAGTCATCATGTTGTGAATTGAAAATTCCTTTAAAGGCTGCGTTTGAATTCCAAGGGGCTGACAGATCAAGGGACTGAAGGCCCTGGAAGGCTAAATGAGTGAAGTCCCGCTATGTTTCTTTCTTTCTGTGAATGAAGCTCACTTTTGTGTGTGCATTTGCAAGCAGAACAGGTGCTGGCTTCATACAAGCCTGGAATCTCAATAGGGACAGTAGCTTCTTGTCAATCCAGCACAGTTCAAGCTGGTTTAAGTTAAGGAGGATTTCTTTTTCTTGTTTCTTTTTTATTTTTATTTTTTCCCCTCCAAATGTTCTTCTCCCGACTTCCACATTCACTCCTCCAGTACCAAAGTTTAAACACTACACTGCTATTTACCAGGGCTGCCTTTTACAATGTCTCTGGCATTCCAGCTATTCACCTGAACTCTGGAATATGCACTCCATAAATCACAAACAGCTGCCTGGACAGCATGATTTGAAACCAAACCCACCCACCATGACCTGTAATGTCATTTTCAAAAGCCAATGAAGAGATTAAAAATTCTCTTCCACTAAAGCCTCTGAGAAGACCTATTGCTACAAGGAGTTCAGATGTGCAGTTGAGCAATGAGATTTGTCACATTTGTTCATTTTGGTGCAGTGCAATGGGAGCCTTGTCTGGCATTCCTTCTGTGTTACAGATGTTAGTGCAATTAGCTAACCTGCATTGAAGACACCAGGCTAGTATTAGGAGAGGTGCTTCAATTCTTAAAGATTTTGGTTGGATGATTCCATACAAAAACAGAGAAAAACATGAACTGCCTGAATAGCAAATACAGCCATTCCTAAGAAAGGAATCCAGAAATAAAAATCCAACTATTTTTGAAATTCTACTGAACAGAAAAAGAAGATGGCTAAGGCAGGGATGCATTTTGATTCCTACCTGCACCATCCTCATGCTCTATTGTATATGGAGTCACTGGAGAGTACGACAGGAACCATTCCCTCCCGGAGCAACCCCGACAGAATTGCCAAACACTGCAGAAATCAACCTTTAACGATGCTGCCTCCCAATTAGCTCAGGTTTGCTAATAGTTTGATATAATTGGCACCCTGATGGAAACCGTATTACCAGTCCTGTCACCAGCCAGGAAACCACATCACCACTCTAATGACAGCACATATTATAGCGATGCCACTTCTAATATTAATACATTAAGTGAATGTAGGCAGGGACTCACATGTGAGAAGGATTCACAACTGGGATGTGCCAAATTCCACCCTGTGCTCTATTTTTCCTCCTGGTTGTAACATGCAGGGTGGCAATGCCCCAGCCTCTGAGTGCCCCACATTGCCCTGCTCCCATTAAAGCACAAAGGCTCCAGGCCAGTAACAGCCCTGTAAATGGCCAGTGAAAAATGATCCCATGGAGCTCAATTTTTTCTCTCCATGCCTTGCAAGTTATGACGGCCTTTCTGTTAATTGGCCACAAGTCCTAGTTTGCTGTCAGCCTTCAGCTGCACCGGGGAGCTCTTTTGGAGGAGTCACACTCTGTCATTCCCATACCCTTGTGAATACAAATGCTCTCTATAAATGTCCTCTGCCTACAAAATGGAAGTGGAGGGGTTTTTTCCCTTTTTTTTTTTTTGACCTAGATTAAATCTGCTGCATTTTCAAGCCTTTTGGGAAAGCAACTAAGAACTAATATGCACCGTTTCGTGTGCCACAACACTTCCCTACCCATTATTATGTAAATTTTGACTAAAGTGCGACAGAGATAGAAAAGATATCAAGGGCAAAATTGCCAGAATCTACTTTTCTTGCTCTCTGAAATAAGCCACCTATATTAAACAGTTTTAAATGGCTAATAGCAGGAAAAGTATCTGAAGAATTTCAATGTACACTTTTTCATACAGGACAATGACAGCTCTTGCAAATTCCTGAACTCTCCTGCTGGCTGTGTAATGACTGGGAAGCAAATGGCCAACACGCTGGTACTCTCTACTTTACTTCTGAAGGTAGGGGCCAACTTCCACACCTGCAGCTTGGCAATACTCATATGACATTTGCACTAGATGGTGATAAAGGAGGGAAAAAAAAAGCAGATGCTAAATTAGATTCTATACATGCTGGCAGGGTAAATAAATACACACAAATCAGGTTTATAGCGCCAAGGCAATTTCATGTCATTACTAATGAATCTGTCCCTAAAGAAGCCATCAGTGCATGTTGGGATGGAAGCTGAGCTTTACTGGTCTGGGCTGACTAGTGGGTGAGAGATATTCCAATGTAAACTCAGCAAGTACTGTGAAGATACCACTGAGCAGTTAGTAGTATTGGAGCCACACATCAGCTCTGCATCCACACCCTGATCTGCAGGTTGATGGAAACACCACTGGTCTGACCTGGGATGTTCCTCCTTTGTCAGACACTCCAAGCGTCCACCCAGTGTAAATCCTTAGGAAGAGCCATTGCTCTCCCAGCCCTGTGAGATGGCTGGCTGTCAGTCAACCAACATCAGTAAGAAAATCAGAGGCTGCTCAGTACCTCTTACTGTGTTCATGTTTGGCTCATTCACATTTCTAGATCTCAGGCATGGACAATAATTGGGATCTTATACATCAGTCCATATGGCTTACAATAAAAACTGCTTGCCAGAGCTTTAGGGGAAAAAAAGTCTCAAGTAGGACAGCAGGGGGAGAGGGTAAGGAGATGGCATTCCAGCCTCTAAATCTGTGAGGTGTCTCCCATGGCAAGTCACTGCACTTCCCATTTGCAAAATATAGAAAAAAATATACACAAAAAACCAAGATTTTTTAAAAGAATTGGAAATAGTTTTAAACAAGGCCTGTTACTATTTATATACATGGTGTCATAAAGAAATCTTGAAATTGGGGAGACCTCTAAATAAAACTACAATACAAATAATTACTTATTTCTTATGCTACCTTCTCCTCATTTCACCTTTAACTTTTCTTTTCCTTCTTATTCTCATACTAATTCTCCTTAATCTTTAGTTCATTTTCTTCTCCCCTCATACTCTTTTCCTAGCAGATGGTCATTGTTTCCCTTGTCCTTGGCCAGGTAAAAATTACTGAATTTGAGTTTAATGTCTTTAAAATTAATTAACATGTCCTATGTGCAAATTAACCCCTAAGTTTGATCATCTGCTAAAGTACATCTTTGGATGTAGCAGAGAAAGAGAGTTCAGAGACCAGATGCTAAAAAAATGGAAATACAAAATGAAGATGTCCTCCCTTATTAATCCATTCTTACAGCAGCAAACTGCTGTGACACTATTTCAATTCAGAAAGACTCTACAATGATCATGTTTACATAAATTAACATAGGCAGGGACACATCTT
>NW_008662496.1:24654-57856 GCF_000695815.1 Acanthisitta chloris
CAAAAGCCCTCTCCAACCCCAGCATTCACTAGTGGCAAATCAAACTTCCCAGCACATATATCTTACAGTCCTGGACTTCTTTCTGTGCTTTCTTTCACCTGAATGCCTGAGAAAGATCACTCAAGACTGGCTTTTCATGATAAGACTTCCAGATCACTGCTCTGATGAAACCTCTAATTGCACTGTGACTCCCGAGAAGCCACTCAAGTCCTCCAACCCCAGCATTCACTAGTGGCAAATCAAACTTCCCAGCACATATATCTTACAGTCCTGGACTTCTTTCTGTGCTTTCTTTCACCTGAATGCCTGAGAAAGATCACTCAAGACTGGCTTTTCATGATAAGACTTCCAGATCACTGCTCTGATGAAACCTCTAATTGCACTGTGACTCCCGAGAAGCCACTCAAGTCCTAGTACAACTAGGAGGTAACTCTAGTGAAAAATACTCAGCACAGAATAGCTTTACCATAAAATTATCTCTTTGAAGTCCTCAAATCCGTGAAAGTTAATTGCAATTTATAAACGTTCACTATGAAAAACCTATGTTCTGTATTGGAAATTATTTTCACTGGTTAAATGCCAATGGTATCCTGTGCTGCACCAGGCAGAGCACTGCCAGTAGGTCAATGGAGGTGATCTTTGCCCTCTGCTCAGCCCTGCTGAGACATATCTGGGGTGCTGGATCTTTTTCTGGGCTCCCCAGTACAGAGATGTGGACATACTGGAGGGAGTGCAGTGAATGGCCATGCAGATGAGGAAGGGGCTGGAGTGTCTCTTATATGAAGAGAGACAGAGAGCTGGGACTGTTCAGACTGGAGAAGAAAACACTCAGAGGGGTCTTATCACTGTCTATAAATGCCTGACGGGAAGTAATGAAGACAGAGCCTTCTCAGTGGTGTTCAATGACAGGACAAGAGGCCAGGGCCACAAATTAAAATGCAGGAAATTACATTTACAAATAAAGAAACATATTTTTACTGTAAGGGTGATCAAACACTGGCATGGTTTGCCCAGACAGGTTGTGGACTCTCGATCCCTGAAGATACTAAAATCCTGCTGAGACACAGGTCTGAGAAACCTGCTGTAGGTGACCCTGCTTTAAGCAGGGGTTGGATAAGATGAATCCCAGAGGTTCCTTCCAACCTCAGCCAGCCTGTGATTCTGTGAAATGGCAATGAAGGAATTTAAGTGGCTTTTCCATGACATCCCTGCTAACACAGCTTAACTTCCTCAGAAATATATTGCAAGCTTATTTAACTTTAGCAGAGAACATCAGTTAAATTACTGTTTTATTGTTGTACTCATCAGTTGGGAACCAGCTCTCATTCACTAGCAAATTTCACATACAAGATGAGTTTTTTTCATAGCAAGAACACAGCAGTTAATCTTTTCTTTTCTTCTTGAAGAATCAGAACCAAAGGCCTCATAGAACCTTCTAGTACCTAAATGGGGCCAGGAGGTGGCTGGAGAGGGGCTGTGCTGACAGAACAAGGGGGCAGTGGCTTCAAACTGACAGAGAGCAGGTTTTGATTAGGTATTAGGCAGAAATTCTTTACTGTGAGGGAGATGAGACACAGGAACAGGACGCCCAGAGCAGCTGTGGATGCTCCATCCCTGGAAGTGTTCAAGGACAAGTTGGATGGGGGTCTGAGCAACCTGGTCGAGTGGAAGGTGTCCCTGACCATGGCAGGATGGTTTGAACTAGATGATCTTTAAGGTCCCTTTCAACCCAAACTATTCTATGATTCAATGATGATTCTATGAACATTCCAGCATGGCTCATGTTGCCACAGAGACACAAGAAAATAAGAATGTCTCGTGTCACACCTTGTTTTCAGAGAGATATCAATACATTTACCAATTCAGGATAACATGATGCATTTTTAAAGTCACAGTTTATCCAGTCCTGTTGTATCTGACATGAAGTTTTGTTTAAACCCCACTGACAGCTCTAAACCTCTGAGCTTGTGTTGTCTAAGGACAGCATAGGAAAAGCCAGATCTAGCAGTACAAAGAGAAAAAAGAGTAAGAGGTCCAGGGAGAAGGAGTGACAAAAGAAGGCACGGAGTGGAAAGACTGCTATTGCTGACACTGAACTCATTTGAAAAACAACAGCAAACCCCTAACCCTGTACTTTATCCAGAAACTTGCTAAGAACATAGTGTATAAGGTGATTTCAACATTTAACTGATTTGGAAGAGTTGATACCATCTTTGCAAGAGAATCTACAATCTGACCTTGGATAACTCATTTCTAGGAATAGGGTGTTGAAGTTCTTCTGAAAATAATGTTCAATGCCCATTGAATCTTTCCATGCCTAACTGCTTTTGAACAATCTGGCCTTTCATCTCCCTATGTCCTAGCTTTTCCTTGCAAAATAGGAAGAATAAAATGTTCTGAGCTCAAAGGAATACTCTGAAGACACCATGAAAATAATAAAAATTGAGGTAAAAAGATACTGCAATCATAGCACTGTAACAGCAGAGCAATACTTGCCAGTGCTGCTTCCATCTCACTAAAGTCTGGCATGCTTCCTCCAAAAGTTAGCTTATAGGAAATGGAAGAAATCAATACAAGACATTTGAGATGGCTTAAGGGATGCTTAAGTAGCATGGGAAGAAATTCTAGGTTACATATTGCCTCAGTGCTCTGAACTTGAATCAACAAATAACCATTTCCCCCAACACTCCCTGACCCCATATTTTACAGCTTTTGGCCAAGCCACATAATCAAGGCTTCATTCTCTGCTGGTGGGAAAACTGGCAAAGCCACCACTCTGAGTCATGACTTTCTACAATACACACACTATTTTCAGAGAGCTAATTTTCATCTATTTGAAAACTTTTTTTCTTAGAAATACTTTTCTCCATCTTTAAAACTTGTGTCTAAAAATCCATTGTCTGAACCCATCACACTCCCTGCTCCCTTTGACCAAGATGCAGTCAAACACTTTCAACCCTTTCTTGACTTCAACATCATGAACTCTTACACATCTCGTATTGATTTCTAGGCATTCACAGCTTCACTCTCACAGGGTCACAGCACATGTCAAATCTTTCCTACACTGTGTACACCTTCAAGCAGTGTTTCATCTAAGGAGCTCCACTTTCCCTGAACTTGTTAGCAGTGACACATTTATTCTCCAATTAATCTTTCTTTATAATAATAGTAAAAAAGAAATAGAAGAAATTCCTGGCAACACTTCTCTTTCTAGTTGGTTGAAACAATTTTATGCAGATGAAGATGCAACTCTGCAGAGCCTTTGAACTTTAAGCATCATCTTTACTTGGCTTTGAACTCTCAACAGGGCCCATGATCTTTCAAAGCAATGTACTCTGCTGTGGAAGCTTCAAACAAGGGGGAAAAGGCATGGTTAGAAAAAAAATGTAAAAGGATTTTTTTTTTAATGCTTGATGCTCCTGGAAATAAAAAAAATCCAACTGAGTGGTATCTGAAGAAGTGTATTCGGCACTCAAGTGTTTCCCTAATTAATTGTTTAGATGAGTGCTAAAATAAATGCAGCAGCAGCAAAGATAAACAAACCACTTTAGTAATAAAGCCATATATTTGTACAGACACACAAAAATAAATGGCAGCACTTAATGAGCACAAGCAATGAGAATGAAGAACACACTTTGTGTGGGGGATCCAGGCTCAGAAAGCTCAAGCTCAAAGACACTTGAGAGGTATCTCACAACTCTCTCCCAACCTGCCTCACATTTGCCCCTTGCAAATCTTGTTTTGCACAGACTAACAGTGTAAAAACACAAAGTGTCCTGATAAGGAATCACAGCTCATGTTTCACCTTGCTTGGGCAGCCTCAGCAGGGCAAGGAAAATACTTGTGGTAAGAGATTGTTATCCTAATTATTATTCTTTATTTTTGCCTGATGACTAGCTAACATAAAATCAATGAAGGGAGATACAGAACAGACGTGTAACACATGTACTTCCAAAATGAGAGTGAAAAGCTAAGATGATTCATAGAGTCTTTTCCTTCTGACTGGAAAATGAGCTCACGAAATATAAATACTGAGGGAAAGTGTTATCTTGTAAATCTAGGAAAGCAGTTTTAATAGAATTATTAAACTCTTAGAGGCAGGCAAATTCAGCTAAGCTCCCCTCCCAGAGAGGACAGCATTACATATGTAATTCTTCCAGTGTTTTATCTCATCCTATCTGTAGATTTCCCAGAATCAGATTTTCCATAATTTCCCAAAAACCCTATTTTGCAATCTCACAGAAATAAATTTCACATGCACTTTTCATGGTAAACACTTTCAACTTTGCTTAATTTCCCATGGCTATGTCTTGAAAATCTTCCTAAATAATGTTACCATTTATCTTTGTACAAATGATTCAAGAACCAGAGCAAAACATCAAACCTCATGTATCATACAAATAAATACTTGTTCTCCCCAGAAGTCTTGATACAACTGATGGTTTATTTCTTGCGACTATCACCATATGCCCTGGAAAACTGATGTAAAAAAATCTATTCACCAATACTTAATATCTATTAAGGGAAGGGAGTATTGAGAGTGTGTGGGACAACCCATGGGACACATCTCAAGTCCTTTAATTAATACCAGTTCAGAGCAGTCCAAACAAGAGTACTATGATCTGTAGGTCCTATGGCTCTTCAAAGATCAAGATGTGGCATTTAATCAGACCAAGACTTAAAATAAATCTCCAGCAGCCTGTTTCCAAGTTATGACAAGTGAAATACTTGGGTAGAGAGGTACAGGCTGTATGACATGATTGGCAGCTTATCAAGACAAGAAGAGAAAGTAGCTGGATGATTGGCAACTTAATCAGAGGGAGAAGGAAAAATAGAGAAAAGGAACAAAACGAGTGCCTAAACAGTGATGTGTTGGCTCCTGCGGCCGTCAAAGGTGGCCTTGAGCAGGCAGTGGCAGGAGGGCTTACACCGAAGCTTGTCTGCAAAGTAGATGAAACTATTCAATGTTCCCTGGCATCAATAGCATGCAGCTCCTGAATGTATCTAATCATGTTTGGAGAAGCAGCGTTCTCCACAGGTCACCATGGCAGCCACAGGAACACGTTCAACAAAATACCATAGATGTGCAGCTTCGCTCCCAGAAAACTCACAGAGCTTCAGAACAAAGTTCTTGGTCTTCACTGCAAGCTAAAAAAAATTACAAAATAACCCCCCTGAGCAATCATTCTGGAAGTAGTGCCCTTTACTTAACTTTGCAGTGTGCCCTTGTCGTTTATTCAACATGTTGTTATCACAGAAAATATCTATATTGGGCAAAAGTGATGCAAACGTTTCCTGAAGGGGAACTGAGGAATGGTAGGTTAGAGGTTAGATTGTCAAATGAGTTTTGCAACCTCCAGTTCTTACTAGGAGCAAGAATTGCATGGTCTTTTCACAAAAAGAAACCCAGAACCCTATTCATAGATGACTTGTATTGACTTGTATTTCTCCACAGAGTGCAGTGGGTCAACAGAGAAACTGCAAAATGATGCCCTAAAATCATCAAGTTCCTTTTCTCACATGAGATGGGATATGGGGGAATGAGGATGTCCTTGGAGGGAAGTCCTGGCAAGATTGGGACCCATATCTTGTACAATATTTTGACTCCTGCTAAGTCTTATTAGGGCAAATCTAAAGATATTTCCAAGCAATTTGAAATCCTCTATCAGACTTCAGCATTACTCACTCTTACATTTTGTATGCCAGAAAGATAACCATAATGTATAGCAAAATTATTTCTGGAACTGCATATTGCACATTTTCACTATAAAGCATATCATAAGCTTTGACACAGAGATAACTAAGCGATTACTTGTCAACCTCCTCTCATTCCATGTCTTAAAAATTAGGGTAAAAAAAGCTTTTCATGTGCAACAACAGGCTACATATTAGTCCTGCAGAGTTATAAAAAATGTGGAACTAAATATCAGACAAGCCCAATTTAAAATGATGAAACACTTCTGAATACTAGAACAATTAGGCTAATTTACAACACATGGCCTGATACACTGGAAGTTTGAATCCTTTTATTTTGCTTTTTAAAGGAGGAGATATTTTTTCATGCTAGTCATAAATTAGTACAATCAAGACTTATCCTCTTTTCTCTGAATACTATTCAAGAGCAACTGTTACACCTCGCAAATACATTTATAGAAGATTCATAATTTACCTGGGGAGGTAGACACAGAAATGAGTTACAGAGTTAGGAAAAGCAACTCATGACTACAGCTGAAGAACTGCATCATCTCCTTTTTGTGTGGCTTTCCAGTGATGCTGTGCTGCAGATTTACTTAGTTTTCATTGCCAGGTCCCTCATTTCTGCTTGTAAATCAGGGTTGCTGGGGTGCTATGAAGATTAATCAGGTGAAGCTTGCAGTTTTCTCCTCTGCTCTTTGTGATGGTTGCCCCCAGAAAACACATCTTCAATATTTCTAATCCCACTGGGGATGAGATTTAAACTAACACTGATGTTGGCAATGCAACCCTGCTTGATCATAGTACTAAAAACTCATTATCTGTGTTTCAATATCCATTCAATTATTACCTGGATTTTAAGACAAAGAGAAAACTGGAGCAACTCTTCCTTTACCACAAGGCAATGCTAGCGAGGCAGCAACCTGCTCAAAACCTACTCTGAAGAATATTTTTGCTCCCTTATTACAGAACAGTGGTATTTGCAAGTTACAACATAAACCAAAAGATACAGGGCATTGACAACTCTCTTGTAAGGCTTTCACTTTTGCAACACACAAGGACAATGGATTTTAAATGAAAGTTCTGTTTCCCTATACTTAAGGGTATTAATATTTTAGTATGACTACATCTGTGAATGAAGACATTCAAAAAGCCATTATGTTTTCAACTTAGGTTAATAATAAGGCTATTTTTCCACCCACTCTCTGGCACAGCTGTAATGTTCTTGGCCTCAAGTGGGAGGCAATGTGGAACAAGGATTAGCAAGATAGATGATATACAACATACAGTGCCAGTTCATATAAAATATTACTAGATTGGAAATGACTGTTTACTGTCTCAGTGATTATATGATCACTTTTTTTTCCTTCCAAAGAACATACAGGATGTGGTGCTCCTCTATGCCATAAAGCTTAGAATATAGCACCTCGGTAATGACAAATTAATTTTTGAGCTAAGCCTGATGAAGGAGTCAGCCAAAATCCTAGGCAGAGTTTATCCCCATTACCATTTTCCATGACAGAAAATGCATCCCTCCCATTCATCAATATTAGCACAGAGGAAAGATTATACAACAGAAAATAAATAAAATGGGGGGACCAAAACACCCAAAAAATGTTAGGACTGTGTGTGTTTACAGTACAATAATAAAACATTTAATCTTGGAGGCAGAGTGGGGGGACTTGGAAACAGCATCCCATGGTCCACTTCCAAATAAAATTGGACGAAACATTTAGGAATGCACTAAACAGAACAAGCATGGATTTGGCAGACAACAAGCTGGATGAACTAGCAGGTCTTTTTTCATTTAAGTTGGATTTTCAAACCTGAGACCTTTGCAACCTGAAACACGTGATCTCTTGCCTGATCTAGAGATCTACCACTCTTGATGAAGGCTCAAACATGAGCAGCCAGGCATGCTGAGCCCTGGATCCTGGCACATTCAGGTACCATCATGCCTCAAACACGAAAACCATGTGGGTCAAGTTTTATGTCTGATCCAGTCATAAAACTTCTTTTACCACAAAGTCAACACAAGTTGTTTAAATATCAAGCTCTCAGCAGTTCCCATTACTTGGACTACTGGCCACAGCCACTGCCAAAATATCAGCAATACTTCAGAGCTGAAAAATGTTTTCCTTAATAATTTCAGTGAGAAAGCACTTTCACATGAAAGAGGAACAGAAGTGTTTCTAAATGGCAAAATCATTTCTTGTCCCTAAGAAAAGTTCCTCTGAAAGAGCTGTTTGTACGATCCAGACACCTACATTTTCATGTAAATAGTTTATTGATTTAATAAAACATATAAACAGGCTTATATTATTATTCTAGCAGCTGCAGATGATCTCGGTTCTCTGAGCAAACTATTCCCGCAAAAATGTTTTCATTGAAATTAATCTTAATGTTCACTCCTCCTTCCTCCACAAGACAACACTGAGGCACTTTGAAATGCACATTAGCTACTTCAGTAAATAAGATGAGCAATTCTTGGTTTTCTTAACCACACAGGGCATAAGTGGATGATCTCTTTACATGCTCTGGCTGATGAAGAAGACATCAAATATTAGGATTTTTCCTGTTTGGGTAGCCCTGTGAAGACAGGCCAAGTTTGCAGCTTGCTCTCTCTGTCATTTCCAGAGTGTCAGACTTTCCATGAGCACTGCCTCCCTGAGACAGGTCACCAAAGCCTCAGCCCTGCCTGCCCCAGCCTTTTTTTGCAGGGCTTTGTTCCAACACTGGGAGCAACTACCCAAAGTTTGAAAGTCTGCTCCTTTGACATGCTCGATTTGGCAAGGGTACAAGAAATGCTGTTAGATGAGAAGAAAAAAAAGAGAGAAGTAGGCACATTCCCTTCTCCTACTCACTCTCTAATGATCTTTGTGCTATTTTATTTTAATTCTTATTTAAAATTTCAGCCCTTCACAGTAAGATCAGCAAGAACAGACCTTTGCTTTACTAAAGATGCACAAAGCCCTTTCTGTTGAGGACATGGGTCCCAAACTGTGGCTGTGCTGCTCTCAGTGCAGGCACACTGTCAGTCCTCCTTGTTCAGCTCTGCCATCAGTGTTTCAGGGCAAAGATCATTTTACCAATCTGTTTGTACAGCATATTGTACAATCTGTTATGTGCATCTGCAAACCAAGCAGTAAATGATAGTAAGAGCATGTGTCCAGGACTGGAGCCCCAGATTTTGGGTCCCTTTGCTCTCCGTGGCACATGAACCCTGATGGCAGCTGTACTTTTGACTGGCTGTATGCATCCAACATACCATGGGTACTCGCCATTAAGTCTAAACACTGTCTATTCCCTATTAAAAATACCCAAATGGAGGTTTTCCCACTTCTTCCTATTTCGAGGGAGTAATTCAAAAGTTAAAACCATGACCATACCAATGGGAATGAGACATCAAATTACCTTTTGTAATATCCTCCTCAAATACAAAACAAAGCCATGAAACTTAGGGAGAAAGAGGAACAGCTCATGCCAGATGTTACCTAGCGAATGTTCAATTAAAAATGCTACATACAAATATATGAGGAAAAAAAATCCCTCCTCTTAAACAGACTGTTCCCCAAAATCACATCTGACTGCAACAGTAATAATGTTTCTAATCCTTATTAAATATTTGCCTTTTTTTATTTGAAGATAGCAAACTCTGCTGACATTTCCGCACAGAACATGGCACCCTGCTCCTTGCAGCACAGATTGCCAGGCTGCTGCTTTACATGCTGATTTCTCTTTTGTGAACTGAGACCTTGAATACTTTCACGGGGGAAAAGCAGATCAATGATTTTTTAAGAGAGCTAAACAATTTCGCGTAATGAACATCAATTAACACGGGCAATTACTCTTTCTTTTTCTTCCCCAAACAACACCACAAAAACAAAGAGGAGATTGTAACTCCTTTGAATGGCATGTGCCTTACTGACTGTACCAGAATGCCACCCGCATGCAGAGACACAAGTGGGAGAAGTTCAGGAGTGACATGTGGCTGCTTGAAATATAAGATGCGTAGGTGAATAAAAACTTTTGCCATTTGATTCAGCCAACGATAAAGAAAGTTGCTGTAAAAAACTGTTCCACTGTTTCCCAATTTTCATAAAAGAGTGGTTCAACCCCCCTCTTTATTTTGTTGCTTTTGTTGCTGAATGAATGGAGAATAAAAGATATTTTTTTGGCTAGATTTTATGTATTCGCTTTTTATAGAATGCATATGAAAGGAAAACAGTATCAAACATAAAGGAGATGTAGACTTCAATGGGATTTTTGACATTCAAAACTATGCTGCAAAAACATGCAGTACATTTTCTCCTTAACAGTTAAAACAGACGAGCAGAGTTGGGAAACTATGGCTATCTTTATCACTGTTTTGAAGTGTGTCTCTGGCTATGTCACTGTGTTTCCAGGTGTCTGAGTTTTCTGTTTGTAGCATGTGAAGATACTAATGTAGCTCATTTGCATTTCTGCTTTTATGCAGGAAGTCACACAAAATACCTTTCTGGATCTCACTGTAGCACGGCCATATAATGTGAGAGTGAGAATCCTGCATTAATAACAGCATTAAAAATACCACCAGGCTCATTCCATGAAATCCCTCTGCCACCACCATTGGTTGCTGCTGCTATTAGTGAGGGGCTCCAAAGTCACAGCGTGGATAACCCCAATTCCATCTTGTAGACCCAGAGTTGCTGCCATCTCCATCACTGGTGCAGTTGTTATCTATGACAGCTACACTCAAAGCAGGAAGAACACTCATGCCAAAATCACCTTCCTTAGACACTTGGGAAACCATCATGAAGAGGAATCTCCATGAAGAGCCTTGTTAAGGGCTGGGTGATTCCGTGCTGTGTACACACACCAATGGCTGTTCCCAGATTCCAGCCTAGTCCTATCCAGCAAAGCAGCGAAGGAAATGCTTTAATTTTAATCGCTTGCTGAAGTCATCAGCACTGTGTGCTTAGTTGAACAGGGGTCTTTATGAGCCAAATATTATTCTTAGTAATAAGGAGACCTGGCAATGCACTAGATGGAGCTTTTGATAGTAAGTAACATTAATTCAATTAAATCCTCTTACAGCACACGCTCTCCAGCTAATGTAGTTTACAGTGAAATTTTCTCCAGCACTCATTTAAATATAATTGCCGCACTTATCTTGTCATGAGGAAATTTCTGAAGGTTACTTGTACTGTGCATGTGTAAACCTACAAGCTATGCTGACCTTTAGTTGTGAGATTTTTTTGAACTACTTAAACTGCAGCATCTAAATAATAATGATGATGATAACAATAATAATAATTTCCTACTTTCACACAGCACCTTTTAACTCAATATATACCCAAGCGAGAACTAGCAAGAAACACAGCACAGAAAGACACTGCCAGCTAACAGCTCAGGCCTGGGAAGGAAAGCTAACACTGTTGGAAATAAAAAGGTTAGGGGATGACACACTTGGAAACCAGAATTTTCATAGGGTGCTTTGCTCAGTTTTTCTGAAAAACATGAAGGGGTACTCTATGGTGATAATTTCATATTTACCTTTCATGCACAAGCTGGCGTTATTAATAACTATGGGGCACTCCAGCACCACACTGTGATATCATTTTCTGTCTGAATCAGAAAAGAGGTTCACATCTATCGACCCAGTTGACTGGTTTTAGTGACAGCCCCAGCTGTTCTCCGATACATAGCTCAGTGCCATACTGGAAAGCAGTCTCAATCATTTGCAAAACTGAAAACTGGAAGGTTTCAGTCAGAAAACACCCAAACAACCACCCAACTACAAAGGCAAACTTCAGTGTGCACAACTATCCATAAACCTAATGTCTTGAGAGTTTAATGAAATACTGGAAGGACAGGTATAGAGACAGGAAGAGAAAACTGCTGAGCTCGATGGCAAGGAGCACTTTGGGAGGCTTGACCTATACACAGTGCATATTTAGGGTCCTTGTCTATGGCAAACCTTCCCCTACAGTTCTACCTTAAGCACTTTTTCTTGTCTTCTCTTTTTCACAATAAGAAACATCATCAATTTCAAGATCTATTCACTCTTTCTCTTTAAAATAGGGACAAAACAGCCATTTTGGGCTACTCAGCAACAAGAAGAGCATAACAAAGTAATCCACACCTAAGTGCCCAGAGGCATGGGAGGTGAGAAAACCCAAACCTAAAGGGGAAAAACCAACTTCTCAGGCCACTCAACCTCTGCCCTGTGCCCAGCGTTGCAAAAGGAAACCCTGCTGCTTGGATTTTACTCCTCTGCACACATGGCTAGGTGTTCAGAAGGGTGGGAAAGATTTGACATAATGATGTCTATTTGGTCATCAAGCCAAGACATTTTAATTTATTTATTTGTTTTATTATTAAATAAAAGTGGAAACCAAGGACCTTGCTTTCCCCATTTCCATCCTCCTGCTCAAACTCAGCTACCTGTCACATTAAGAAACATCAAGTGATTTTGTTCAGCTCTTACAGCACACAATAGCAGACTTTCAAGGGAGAACGTGGGACTGAGAAGCATTTAGAAACTCTTAAATAAAATGTGGGCTACAGGAGGCTCTCATTCAGAAGTAACATTTTCCCTTCCACTGAGAGTTCCCCCATGCTCTGGTGAAGTGAATTAAAATTGACACTGAGAAAAATCTAATTGAGCCAGAGACAACACAACACTTTTCACTATAGAAACTCAAGCCCTGGTGGAATTACTCAGGTTAATATAGTCAATTTTAAATCTACAATGATTTTTATATCCCATGATCTGCAAACAATAAAGGAAGCTTGTTGCTTAAGATGCATTGTATTAATTAGGGGGGGCAGAGGAAGAGTGGGAGCCGGTGCCTATGGGTCTGCTCCACACTTGTTTTCTAACTGCAATCCTCATCAGATCCAATTAATACGTGAATAAACTAATGCAGATCTCACCTGGGCAGTGTTAACATAACCAAATCTTTGTGCCAACCAGCTCAGGGATTCATGCTCTGAAAACAACGGGAACAGATTTGATTTAGACAACACATCACCAGCACAGGCAGAACGTTATTCTCTGCCTGCTCAAAGTGACTCAAAAATTTTGGATAAAGTCCTCTGAGGCCTCTGTATCTCAGTTCCTCCAGCTGGTAAAACTGGAGTGATGCTATTTGTCTCCCTTTGCAAAACACTTAGAGATCTCTGGCTAAAGCAGCAGTGCTGCTCCTTACAGTGCCACACTCATCCTTGCAGCAAGAAGTTTCATGCAGTACATTATATTAATCGACTCCCTATTGTGGCACAGCTCCCTAAAACTGCAGTTGAAGTCAAGACATCTTGATCTACGAGGATAGTTTAATTATTGTTTGAAACATAAATTTTCCCAATTCAGGTAAATAAGAAACAGAGTTTAGAAAACAACTTCCACCTCTTTACAGCTCATCTTATTCTTCTAAAAGAATGCATGAAGGATATAGCAGTTATTTTAAATTAAAACCAGAAGGTAGTAGACATTGAAGTTTTCTCCTCCACAAATAATAATGAATTTATGCACCACAGAGTTTAATCTGCAGAGTGAAAGTCTAACGTCCCACTTAAAACTGCATACTCATGGGCATAGATTAGACAGTAATTAGGTTCAGTGAAAAACTGAAAAGATCCACTGGAAACATTCAAATTTAATTTATTCACTGGCTTGTCTCAGAGTGTTTTTATAAGCAATTAGAAAGACACAGATTCCTGAAAATGCATTCTTCCCCAAGACAGATGGACCAGGAGATTTATATGGCATACGCAGCCTTCTACCCATAGCTCACTGGCTTGAGTTAAGCTCAAACCAGGCTTAGAAGACACTACCAGGCTTTATCCTTGGGGAGTTATTTGCTATTCTTTTGAAATATGCTGATGGTTACAGTGCACTGTGGAACTGATGTCTAAAAAAAAGTAATTCTACAACTGGCGCAGCACATCCTTTTGTAGAATCTGTATCAGAGAAGTCTGACACTGAGGCTGTGAGTCCTCCCAGACCCACAATATGCCCAAACCTGTCCTCTTGCTACTCTGCTCCCACAGAAAATACAGGGTGACAATGTCTGGTGTGGGGAAAATGGAAGTAATGATCTAGTAATTAATTTACACTGCAAATGCTACACATATATCTACTTGACAATGTATTTCAAAATGATAAAGACTAACAGACATCCTTTCAAGGCTTTCCTGGCATTTAAATTTCATTTTAAGAACTAGGAAAATAGATGACATATTTATGCCAACATGTTTTATGTGGTCTTTAGCTTTTTATTGTGACCCATCATTGTAATACTTATGTCTCTCACATCATTTCAGCAATGACAAAGAAATTCTTACTGCCTCGGAGTCTCTTCCTCTATCTTTTAACAAGGAAAACTTCTTGCATTGGGGGTTTTAATTTTAGGCTTTTATTTATTTGTGCCTATATGTGCACGGGCACTTGTGGCTGATTTTAATGGGATGACAGGACCAGAAGATGAAAGCAATAAAATGCTGTTCTTGCAGTGGAAATGAGAGACTTGGAAGCTGCGGTACAACTGAAATCCACGCTCATAAGGATCTTCCCCAAATGCACTTCATTTTTGACATTGCTCAGTTGTCAAACATTTTCTTCCTTTGAGCTACACATGCCAAAGTGCATGAGGATTTCAGACCAGTTTCCAAATCCCTTGTCAAACCTCCTCCTATGTTATGAACAAATGATTCAGACATTAGAGCTGAATAGAATTAGGAACATTATATCACAAGAGAAGGGTTGTGTGGCTTTTTCTGGAGCCATTGTTCTTTAACAAAAACTCCCATCATGTTTTATGTGGCAAGCAGATAAATACCTATCAGATAAATACTTATCTTAAACAGATAACCGTTGATTCATTTAATAGAAGATTGGGAGAGGAAAGAACTTCAGTGCCACAACAACACCATAAAAAGATCGAAACTCATTGATGTGAGCTTTAATATGCATCTAAAGAAACTGGATACCATAAATCTCAAACTGACAGGATCTGGCACTATTACAGATGTATATATTTGAAATGTAGGCAGCAATCTTGAAAATACTTAAACATGCATGTGATTTTATGTCTGAGTATTATACCCATTGATTAATTCCTGTGTGCAAGCACGAGCATGACTTGACTTAGATTTTTTCATGCATTACAATTTTTGCCTTTGAGATTATATATTTGAGAGGCTGAGGTTTGGCACATTATTCAGATTCAACAACACAATTTGATTAGCTGGGGTTTTTTTGCAATTTTATTGAAAGTTCAGGCTGTTTTAGCTGCCTGCCTGTGTGGTTTTTCTCCAATGTGATGATGTCATGACAAAAAACAGATTACTCTTTTATGTTTTAAGAATATTTGGGACTTTTTTGCAAAGTTTTCCTAAAATATTCTATAGGTAAATGCTGGATGGTGTGCTGAAGATGCCAACATTATAGGAAAGAATTGTCTGCCTTTTTAAATATTGTGCAAAATACTCTTTTCCACCATTGTCTTGACAAAAAAAACCCCTATTATTTAAACCCTCTAATTCCAAATCATTAACTTTCAATTGCTTTTAAATATAATTGGGGGAATATAATGGGTGGGGGGTGGAAGACAAATAGACATATCACTTCCTTTTTAGTGCTTTTCTTTTTACTGAACTGTCAGGAAAACAGAATCCACATTTTCACCTGTATTCTTTGAATTTTTGAAAGTACTTGGAAAGCACTTTTTTCTTGCCTGAACTGAAGCTCAAACAGCCCTTTACCTAACTTGCCTTTCCCACAGTGTTTTTCAGACATGAACATTTAAGAAAACCACAAGAATATGAAGTTCTGCTCATCTACTGGCTGCTCTGCACATGGGTTTTCTATCAATTTAACTAAACCAATTCATGTGGCTAAAGTTTCTGCATTTTTTTCAGCATAGAGGTAATTAATAATGTGCTTATACAGTCTTAGTTTGATTTTTAAAATTCATATGCAGTTGTAAATCATAGTTAGGTTGCTACAAACTGCAGCCAATGAGTCCCAAAGTGATCAACTTTAATCCCTTAGAGATGTGTTATTGTTATTAACTTCTTACAGCAATACCTAGAGTCTTCATTTCTGGACCCAGCTCCCACTGTGATAAATACCATAAAAACATGGAGTGAAAAGATGGCTGAAAAAAAAAAAAGGCAGCTCAATTCTGCTACAGCTCCAGTCATTCACATGCTGCATACACGAACTTCAGAAAGGAGGTAAAGAAAAGTTTCTGCGCTGTCTCAAATACTACAACTAAAAAAATCCTCTACCCACCTCCCCCCCACCCCCTAGTCTTCCAGATCCACAATCACTACCCACCACTCCTGTCAAAGTGTCTTCACACAGATCTTCCACTACTTCTGCGCTGTCTGACTAGGCTGGGTTTGCTGTGATACTATTTAGTATTAAAGGAACTGACTTTCTTGCCATGGTCAATGAAGGGAACATACAGTGAGACTGATTTATGTGGGCAACAGGTTTGCAGTCAAGTTCATGATGGGACATTATCCTCATGTGCTCACTCTCTTCAAAGCAATGCAAAAATATCAGGGACATCAATCTCAGACCCTCTTCATGCTGGACATAGATAAGCCACTGTCAGCTGTGTCCACTGCAGCCTTGGCCCCTTGTCCTGTTTATGGGGTGAAACTACTTGGGCGCAGAGTTCAGTTGTGCCATGCACTGTTCAAAATGCATTATTTCAAAATAGTAAATGAAAGCAGGCAAGAGAAGTTTCTTTTGGAACTTTTCTTACTGCTTCTTCTAGAAGTCATTCTCTGCTCTGCAAGTGGAGGAAGAAAGTTTGACTTAAGAACCTGGATTTTTTTTTTCTGTTGGCCTGCTGTTTCTCAGCCTTAAGCCTACGTTGTGCAGTCCCTGGGTTTAATAGAAATTGAAAGAGCTTATCTATTCCTGCCTTCGGTGCACACTTCAACATACTGCAGAGACTTCAATTGTATCCCCTCATAACTTTTTCTTTCCAAATGAAGGTACAGTCCTGTATTCTTCCTCAGCTTTTCCCCTTTTAGCTTTCATGTAAGCCAATGTTTGAAGCCCTTTACAAGTTAACCTTCTTAGACCTTTTACCATGGCTTAACCCTCCCTGACTTCATACAAAATCATGCTGCTCTTCTCTGGACCTCTGCCCTTTTCTATAGAATGGTACTAAATATTGGTAACTGTAGTTTAAACATGATCAAAAAAAATCCTTCTTTAAGTGGTGCAGTATTTCCTTGAAAGAGCTATTCAATGCTTCCATTTATACAGCTTCGTATTTTCTGTGCCTCTTTGACCACACAGATACAAAACATGATGTCAGTTCTTTTATGATCCGTGCACTCTTCAAATCCTCTCCTGCTCTCGAATCTTTGAAAAATACACTCATTCAACATATGTGTTCACTCAAAACTCAAATTTACTCTCCTTGTTCATGGTTCATTTTACCCAGCTGAATCTCTTTCTATTGGATTGTTTTCTCCAGGTTATCAGCTGGCTTCACCCGTATCCAGTCCCTTCTGTATGATCCAAAAAGTTGGATAACAAGTTGGTGGTTCATTCTGTCAAAGCCATTTACATAGAGAGTGAAAAAGTATTGATCTCCAATAACAGTCTCTGTTGCTCTCCAATCATCATCCTCTCTCTTCCCCTGGCCCATAACCTTTCCCCATTCTAATCTGCCCTCGATCATCTAACCAGCTCCTTTCTCCATTTGAAAACGGGCACTTCTCTGCTTCACCAGCCAGCGCATGGATTAGTCTCCCATGGCACACTGTGTGAAATGCCCATGGGAAATCCAACTTGATTATATACAGAATTTCACATCTGTCCACTTTCACAGAAACTTCTTGAAAAACTCCAGTAGATTTGTCGAGTAAGAATTCCCTTCTATAAAAATCAACTCCCATCTAAAATATATTTCATAATGCTACTTACAACCCATATAAAATCAGAGATTTAAGGTTCATTAAGGTTTAAATTTAAACATCTTAAAGTCAGGAACTTAAAGTTAAAATCTCAGCTTTGTAATTTACTCTTTCTCCCCATTGTTCTCGTATGTAATGGCAACAATCTGGCATCTGCCACTCCTTGTTGTGTGAAACCTCATGTAGTGCACAATGCACCTGCTAAAAAAAATAACATGCAAGGCACTTTTTCATCCTGTGAAGGAAAGTCTAAAATTGTAACAAAAGATCTGTCAGCATGAACACTAAAATTTAGTCTAACACACTTATGCATAATGGCTTTGGCCACAAGTCCTGCCATTTCAACAGCATATCCGCTCATGATGAAACTCATCTGATCTCAAAAGCTAAACAATGTTCACACGGACCTGTGAGAGCATTCAAAACACAACACAAAATGTGCAGAGATACCATGACTCCCGCAGCACTGGCTGAAGGGAACTTTTAAAGAGCATCTAAAACAGTTTTGCAAAACCCAACGCATTGAAATTGCTTCAAGGCGCAGGAGCACACGGTCGGTTGGGTGGTGCCACAAGGGCAGGCGAGGAACAAGGAACAGTTCTCTTTACTGCTGATTAGGACAGTCAGGATGGGCTTGTGTGACAAGTGGAGTGCTACAGCTCTGCTCCCCTGCAGGACTGCCCAAGTTCCCTTTTCTCCTTCCTCTGTGCAGAGAATGGGGCACTGTGAGAGGGACCTGCTGGAAGAGAGGAACTGTCCCTCCTGCTTGCACCACACTATATCCGATGGGCTAAACTGAGGCTGAAACAGTACTCAAACAAGCCAGATAACTTCTGCCTCCTATATGTATAGATGCCTCCTGGCCCATCAGGTCTCTCCTGTATGCAGCGGATGAATGCCTCATTATCAGATTCCTCTGCTTGCTTCCTGGTAGACTTAAATTACCATGTTAAATAGGATAATAATAAACACTGGCCTTTAACTACAGCACATCCTTGTTCACTCAGCAGCCTCCCTCTAATCTGATAAAGGGTCTGTAAAAGGCTACAAGGAAACACGGAGTTAGTAGTTACCCAGGTGCTCTCCCTGCATTCTGCAGCGTGATTGCTCCGGCAGCACAAACAGACTCAGGCTCACGAAGCTTGTTTAGGGGACCTTGATCCCTACAAGAATTATCAGATATCAAAACAGGGCCAAGGTACCAAAAGGACATAGTGGATCTGGCCCAAGACTCTTCTGCTGCATTTCAAAAAGCAAAACCAGCCCTGTGCCATCTGCTTGCTTCGGCACTCAGACTCTGAAACAAAAGCAGCCAAGAATATCTTTCCGGCTTAGGAAAACAGTGGGGAAGAAGAGAGGTCTTGGTGGCAGTGTATGCTGCCTTCACACAGAGCTTGCTGCATTTGAGGTATTAGAGAAGCTCTTTTTAACAACTACTCCGGAAAAAAGTCATCTATCTACCCAGAATAAATTATATAAAGGAAGCAAACTGGATAGGGAACAGAGAGGGCTGATCTGCCCAGACTTTGAATCCCCTTAGCCCCCAGAAGCTGAAAGTGCCATTTATTTCAGTGTTACAGGATTTCCTGCCCTTTTTTTTCTTTGTTGTTTTTGTATTTAGTTTACCTAATCCCCCGGATTTCTCTTGTTGCAGAAAGAGGAAAAAGCCTTACAAAACAACAGGGGATAAACACAAAGTCATATTACTTTGCTTAGCTCTTTCACACCCCCAAAAGAAGCAAAGAACTGCAAACTCTGGAAAGCGTGAGGAGTTTCCTAGAGGATATTCCAAACATCACCCACTGAATTGCAACCATTCCTGTGGCTCCTAATTAATATAGCCAAGCATCGACGTTTGCACTAGCAACAATATATCTGCAGAAGTCAGATGGCTTTCCTCTAGTTTTCCAACGAGAGGAAAACTTGGCTTTCTACCTGTCTTCCTTCAGCTTCAGCTTTGCAGAGCTGGCAAGTGATACAAAAAAGGAGGAAAGACATGAACTAGGCCGTCTGTCGTTGGAGGGTATGAAAGACAGTCTGAATAACAGCAGGAGAGAGAGAAGCAGCCTATGGTTATTTTTGACAGAATTGGGAGAGACTCAGATTGCAGCTTCATAAACAGTTCATCAGAGAAAAATTCTGTCCAAATTGGAGGAGCCCCTTTGGCCAACCTCACAGAAATACACAACCCTTACCCGGGAAGAGAGAAATCTTTCAAAAATCAAAATGCTTTTCTTTAAAGAACAAAACCAAAGCACCACCCCCACCGCATGGTACAGTAACACTAACTTGCACTCCTGTCATTGCGACTCACGGCTTGCAGAATATTCATAGAAAATTTCTGGGTGACACCAGGCTGTGAATGCTCTGCCTGACGTGCAGCCCTGACCATGCAATGAAATGAAAAGTGGACTCCAGCATCACCTGACTGCAAGGTCCCCTTGATGGACTGTTCTGCAGAACTGGAGGTGATGCAGAGAGGCAGTGAGCAGAAAAATGCCTAGCATCACCCCAATCCACCCAGCTCAAAGTAAATAAAAATGGTTGTTTCTTGTGAGTATTTACACAGAAGACAAGCTTGGAATTTGACCCCACCATGTGATTTTTGGTGTTGTCCTGTACAGAACCAGGAGTTGGACCCCATGATCCTTGTGGGACCCTTACAGCTCAGGATATTCTACCATTCTATGACCTCTCAGTGAAAAATGAAAACTCAGTGTCAATATTAAATGCCCATTATAGAGCACAAGTGAAGCATTTCTCATGCATCACAATGACAAGAAGACTGTAAGATGGTTTTTGGTTTGTTTGTTTCTAAGACTCTTAACAATCTATCACACAGAATCCTTTGTGCAACTGGATTAAGACAATGAAGATCATTCCTAGCCAAGAGATATTCACAATAAACTCAAGAGGTTTCTAGTGACCTTGCTGGCAGACTCAGCCAGGAGGAAGGCTGGAGCCAGCACGAAGATACAATCCTCCAAAGCTCCCAAGGGAAAAGGAGACCACCAGAGCAGCTTGCTGATGGTGTCAGGGAAAAGAAAGTCTGAAAATTTTTCTGTCTTTCTTCAGGATTAATTTCATTTACTCATTAAAACACATAATGCCTGAAGTGACAGCGTGGCTGAAGAGTCCAAGCAAAAAGCATCCCCAAACCCCAACCACCTTTCAAAAGAATATTGTATATGGGGACTACAAACCTTGATAATTAGTCTACAACCATTTGCATGAGTTGTGCTTAATCCTTATGCCTTCCAGCTGTCTGATGGACAGTACAGTCTGATGGACAGTACAGTCTGATGGAAAACACTACAGAAATGGGAATCAATGGGTTTCTTCTGTTAACCACAATATCGTCCTCACTTCATTTACTGCTTAGTGGGAAGGCATTTCTGTGGCCCAGGAATCAGCTCTTTCCAAATGGACGAGTCTCAAAGTTCAGCATTTTAGTGGTTTAAACTAAGTAGGAGTTTGCTCATCCATAGCAGCCTGGACTGCAGAAAATCCGGCTGTTTGACCTCTTAATGCTGTCTCCTATCCAGCATTACAAGAAAAAGACATTTGGTGAGGACTCTGTGCTAACACAGTAGGGGGGTACATGCTACAATACATCAGTCCTGGGGAATGGAAGGGGTTGGAAGCAGAACTACACTGAAAGACTCCAGCTAGAAATTCCTTCTGCTTCTGAGTCCCAACGTCATAGAATGGTTTCAGTTAGAAGGGACCTTAAAGACCATCTAGATCCAACCCCCCTGCCATGTGCAGGAACACCTTCCACTAGACCAGGTTGCTCATCCAACATGGCCCCGAACAATTCCAGGGATGGGGAAGAGAAAGAGCAATCGAGTATGGAGACTTGATTAGCAGTAAGGTACAGTAAGATAGATGAACCCTCTCTCTGGCATTGGTGTGACACTGACCAAGGCTTTTAACCAGAAGTGATAGACACAAGTGACCCAAAATGAACCACTGTCACTCAAAGCACCAAACTGCTTAAACTGGGCAGCAAAGAAAAGGCCACTGAGAGGATCCTCTGCCCTGTACCAGGGCAAGGAAGATTTGCTGAGGCTTGGCAGTACTTTGCCCAAAAGCCACAGGAGCACCTGAGGTGGTGCTGTGTGCCTCCCACAACAGCACTCACTTCTCACCGAACTGGAAATCTCCAGCAAGGGCTGTTTTGCACCGTTAGCTAGCTGCTAGCCCACAAAATCATTTTATGACATTCTCCATAGCATGTGTGCTCTAAAGGTTTTTAGAATCAGTGGCAGGCGTGCAGTAAGAATGAATAACTGTCTAGTAACCTTACAGCCAGGCAGACACATGCACATCTAGTTATGCCTCTGAGCTTCACTAATTATTTGTAACGGTGGCAATGCTTTCATGTATCAAACCTGAAGTGTCAGTGAAAATATACAGCTCTGTAGGGAGAAGGATGCATTCTGTGGAACAAAATATTCACTTTCAGTCTGCATGTAAGCATGTGTTACAGTTACAAAGCTATAAGGCACAGAACTCTCGTGTGCCTAAATATCCATAGATATACAGTGAAAGGAAGCAATATATTTAGGGGCAAATGTTTTACATGTGTATAGAAGAAACGCAGGAAAGAAAACCAACCCTTTTATTTAGAGCAGATTTAGTGCCAAAAATCAATCCTTTAACATGATTGCAGAAAAGAAATCAGATTTTGGAAAAAGGGCAGGGTGACAATTTGTAATTTTTGTTGTCTCTGGAGCGATGATGTAGCAAGAGCCCACCGCTATCATTTCTCCCTTTAGTTATCCTTAAAATAACTCCCACCAGGGGTACAAAGATAGGACACAAAAGGAAACACAAAATTATATTTTTTATGAGCTAATCTTGGGATGCAGCCGCTCAGGTTTCCATGTTTTTTGGCAATAATAATTTACACAAGAACAGCACTATTTTGTTATTTTTTTTGCACAGATGGAATGCATACTTCCAGATAACAGACATTTAAACTGCAGTTTAGGCAGAGGAGGAAGACAGTAACTGACAGGATTCAGGAGTCCTCTTCTCATAGGACTGCTGCATGGATCAATACAGTATACTACAAAACAGACAGCACAGATGTAAACCTCTTTGGAAATGCTGAAGGTAAGCAAGACCATCAGAAAAATACACAAAGTGAAAGCAAAGAGAGCACAACTACTGTACCTTTACTTTGGGGAGGGTTCTGACTTCTGTCTCGGAGAACATTAATCTGGTAGACAGCTCCATAAGGCTCAAAAAGTTCTTTTAACTCTTTTTCTGACCACGAACGGGGAATCTGTCCAACAAACATCTTAATGGCATCTGGGTCTGGTTGGTCTGAATGATCCAAAGCTCCATTCATCTTGTTAGCTGTGCCGTTACTAGAAAGGGAAAAAGGAGATTAAAAAGAGAAGGCAAGTTAGGAGACTATACAGTTTTCATGTGCACTAGATGCAGAAGATGATGTCAATTGGCACAAAGCAAAAAAAAAAAAAGAAAAAAAGAAAAAATCGGTATTTAATTAATAGCATAAGTATTATGAACAAAAAACAATGCTATTACATTTTTCATTGAGTCTGGTTTTCTCTGAGGGCTGCTGCTTAATATCATTACATAAGATGAGAGCGGCACAACACAACCCAGGACTTTTGCATTTTAAAGCACAGGATAGTTGCAAATAAGTACAGACTTCTCTCCATGGCTGTTGTAAACAGAACTGCAGTGGATTCTCACTAAACTGGCTACTGGCAGAAACAAGGCAGTGCGTGTGTGTGTGTGTTTTGTAATAAAGTCACATGAAAGGAATATGAAACACTTGGCAATCTGTCAGATGACTAATGCAAGATGCCAGCGATGAATCTGCAGATTGTGTGAAGCATCCATGTGTGCATCAAATTAGTATGATATTGCCTAGAATGGAAAACACTCCAGCTATGTGGCTGGTTGCTGCCAATTAGTTGCCTATGCTCTTTAAAAAGGAAAAGCAGTCTGGAGAGCTCCAGTTTGAAGCATGTTGTTTATTGCTGCCACTAAAAAAAAACCAACAAAAAACCCCCAAAAAACCCCTAACAAAATTCTAAAAGAGAAGGTGGTGGCAAAATCACCTACTTGGTTGTGAAACTCAAAATACTGCTTCAAAAAGTTTTTCTCTCTCCAAAAGGAGATCAAATTTTTTAACATTTTCACTCCCTGTAAATTCTTACCCTATCTGATCTCCAGATGTACATCCTACATCCAAGTTCAAAACAACCACACACTTTTGCAGGGCAGAAGAACTTAGTGAAAAAAAAAATAAATTTGATCTGGGAGACAAATGACGGACTACGATTTAGGAAGAGTATATATCAGAAAAGCATATACCTTATATGAAAAACAAGTAATTTTAAATAGTGAACAAAAGTAAAAATAACAAAACCACAACAACCTCGTCACTATTGATAATTAAGGACAGTAGTTTCACCTAACTACTTGGCTAGAGGTTCCATAAGTGCTGAAAATTTTTGGATGCTTTGGTTTTAAGAAAGAACACTAATGAGACGTGACTTTTTGAGCATCCCCCCATCCTTCCACTGGGAGGGGGGGGAAATGGCCTGTACGCAGCAGTGTCAGAAGCTGATCATGGCAGAATTCAGGCATTTCAGAGCCACCTGCCACTTTCAAAAAACTTGGCTTTAATTACAATTTCTCTGTTTGATGGTTGTTCAGGAGTGAATGCCCACCGGAGGACTTGGAAGAGCTCAAAATCTGCACAACCAGAAGAAAATCATATTTTACATGTGAAAAAAATGACATAGAAGAACAGCAAGAAGAAAACAACCTTGTGTAATTCCCCTGTCTCACAGCTATAACCTGTGTGAAGACGAATTATTTAGTTTCATGTGTTTCATCTCCTTGAAAGGATAATTCACCTAAACACATTAATATGCCCATATTAACTTTAGCACTTTCCCTGCTTACTGCAGGAAGGAGAAAGTTATATTAAAGGCACATTTTAAACCAACAAGAAGAAGCTTGATCATCACTTGTGAAGTGTTTTCAACATGGATCAGCAGACAACAGCATTTATCACAGTCATAAATAGCTAAAATTCCTATCTGTTCTAGTAAGATTCCTGCCTGAGTAAAAGACTCAAAGATTTGGTCCAGTCTTTTATAACACATTTCATGTACAAATACCCTCTCATCTTAAAAATGCTCTTCATTTTGAGTTGAGTTCTACAGGTCACGAGTATACCTGGAGAAATTGTGATTTCTCCAGGCCTTAGAAACTGCATTTTCCATATATCTACGACACTTAAACCAAACCAAACCAGCCATCCAAATAACCATTCCCCCAAAATCAGCATGAAACAGGAAACCCCTGACTGACTCACTTGAATGATACTCTATGGGAACAACTTTCAAGACTTTCATGGAGCAGCAGGCACCTACATGACATTTAAACCTCTAGAAAATCACTCCATTATTTCTTTTCAATTCCTGTTCCTTTACGTAAAACCCAATCTGTCAAACAACCTCTCTAGTAGGGAGGTTGAAAAATCCCTGACCCATAGCTTAAAATAACTAGGGAAAAGGCTTATACATTATTTTGGACCTGGAAAGACAAGAAAAAGTAGAAGCTTAGTAAAGCCCCCAGCTCTGCCCTGGGCTTGGTCAACTATTTTATTTCAGACATTGGCTTCACTTTTCACTTCATTTATTCTCTATGTTGTTTACACTAAAAAAAAAAACAAACAAACAAACAAAAAAAAACAAGAAAAGAATAGTTTATTTTTAAATTATGCCCTTCATCTATTCTCTCTGTTGGATCAGTTCTTTAAGAAATCCATACATAATTGCTACTTTTGCCCAAAATTACAGCAAATGTCATATTTAACATCAAGTGTATTCCTTTGCTTTTTCCTTTACCAAAACCACCTTTACCACCAAGACCCCCACAATTTCCATTGCTAATCAGCCACTTTTTAGGAAACCACAAAACTAAACACTTATACCTGTTTTCTCAGGTTAATGACCCCATTAGTACCAAGTTCTTGCTTTGAGGTAAAGGTTTAGGCACAGGCCAAGATCTCTTCTAATTTCACAAAATGCTTAAGTCCTTTCTTTATGATGCTGGAACCGAAGTTGAATTCTATTGATCATATTCCTTAAATGCTTTATGGGATAAAAGGCTCTGACTCCAGGCATAGGCTGCCATACACTGTGATGCAAAGCTCCAGGGGACAGGTTTTGTCACTCGCTGCCTCCATGAACTTGGCTAAGTCATTAAAACTTTTCCAGACTAAATTCCACCATTCATTGACAGGTCTGTCAATCCACTAACTCCTACAGATTTAGGAAAAAAAACCAAGCATAATTTAGACTTCGCTTTATAATACTCTTCTGCCATAAGGTAGGAGCTTGACGAAGCTGCCAGCATTTTGGGGGGTTGATAGACAAGTTCAGGCTGCACAAGAGGGCACTTTTCTGCAAGCACAGCTGGGCTCCTTCCTAAATTGCATTTCCTTCGATTTCAGTGCAAACTACGGCTCTCAAGCACCTCAGAGGGGGAATCCAAATCCCACCATTGGGATTTTGAGGCGCTCATGAACACTGTTGCAGCAACGGCACTTGCAGGAGCATCCTCACCCAGCTTTGGCAGCTGTTGTAGGACTAGAGCCAATGCAGACAAACTGAACAAGTGAATAAAACAGCAGAGAGATAACTGGGAAAATATCCCCTGTTTTAGAGATTGTACAGCTCTGATCCCTGCAGTGTAGTTGAAGGTTCCACTGAGGAACAAAACTATCCACCACACCTGCCTGATGGCTCAGTTGTCACGGAGGTTGTTGGGTCAATACAAAATCCAGACAAATATTCTCGATCCCTTGCAAATAATCTCTGCTAAAGATGAACTCCCTTATTCTCTCCCAGCCTTCATCTTCACCCAATGGACATTACTGTTCTGCACCTCTTGGTCGCCAACAACTGCAGGATTTTTACTAACAATTACTGTCAGTACCCAAATGATGGCATAGATTAAAAAAAGTAAAAAATTAGAATATGTGGCTTGCTAGATGTACACCATAGCAATCCTTCCCTCCATGGCCAATTTAGCCCATTGGACTCAGAGGTGACCCAGCACATCATCTTCACTGACAAGGTGTCATCTATATTGTAGAGAGCAGCCTGAGGGCAGAGATTAAGCCACTGAGTCGCTGGCTGCTTGTGGTTGCTGCCAGAGCATCCTCTCTCTCAATTTGTGCCAATTTTCCTTCTAATAACCTAACTACCATTCCATCATCTCAGCAAGTTGACAGGGCCACTCTTGAGGAGCTAGAGATTGTTTTAATATCCCTGCTGCTTCAGCAGAAAGATGCCTTCTCTGTCTCTCCCATTCATATCTGTAATTACTGCAAGACTGCTCAAAGCAAACTGATCACTAAGGACAGAGATGTAGCCTTCAGAAAAAAACATCTGGACCTAAAGGGAGTCTCTTAAATTCATCACTGTAAAGAGCTTTGGCGTTAATCCACATTCATTTCCATTAATGACCTCAGTGTCAAGCCAGGTGCTGAAAAACAGCTGTTAATGGGGACCAAACAGGTTTACATGAGACCTGTTTTTCAAATCTATCTTTAACCCTACCCAGAACCTTCACACTGTTGGATAATTCATGTTGCAACCCTCACCCTATTTTAGTGGTTTTAGCGTTTTGCTGGGGATTTGCCTTTTTCATGGTCTATGATACAAGACATCTGAACTCCCTCTAAGAGCCAACAAAAAAACAACACGATAATGAATGGGTTCCAAGTGTAAAGACAACTAAATCCACCCCAGTGTAGAGCATTTACAGGCACCAAGGTTTTACAGTAATAAGTATTTACATCCAAGCTGTGGTGTCACTGCCAGGATATCACACAAACTGACAAAAGCGACAACACCCATTTGAAGGCCTCCAACTACTATCAAGAGAGACAACTAAGCATCACCTTACTGTACTCCAAAGATCATAATTGCTGGTTTACAAGCAAATTTTATCTGGAAGAACCCAAAAGTGCTTTATAAACTCATTGTTTAGAGAGGAATGACTTCATCGTAAGGTGACAGACGGCAGCTGTTTAATGACATGGAGCATTATCACACAACAATTTCAGCCAGGAAGGGTAGAACAATACCGTACCCAATTGAAAACTGCAGGGGGTTGTGATTTATAGACACAGAAGGTAATTACCTACATTGGATTTTGGCCAGCAAAATAAAGGCCAGAACCTCTGACAAACAGAAAAAGAAGCTGTGCAACATTTTTAAGCCGTAAATGACCAGGTCTCTATGTTTTTGATGAAAAAAAAAGTAATCTCCAGATGCTTTTAGGCCATCAGCATTTTCGCAGTACACTTGCTCAGAAGCAGCTCAAAGGAAAGATGATGTTTCAAAAATCATTAACTGCTTCTGCTGCAGTGTCTTGTATAGTTTTTGGCAGAACTATTACACTCTAATAACACTAATAATTGTTATTAAGTAACACATATCCAGAACAGCAGTTGCTAAATGACCCTGACATCATGCCCAATGAACAAAGCTCATACGGCAGGATGTTCAGCCCTATGCACGCAGTAAAGTCTAAAAAATAATTTTCTCCAAGCTTCCCTGCACCCATCGGCAGGGCTGACAACTGAGTAGCTATAAGACTTGCAATCCATCTTACAGCCCCATAAAGCCTTTAACAAAGAGCTGAGCAATTCTTCATCCACCCAGCAGAGAGCAACCGCACTTGTGCTCACACACACATTAACCACATGAACAGTTCTGATGGCTTTTAATACCTGACATACAATGCTCAGACTTTATTCTTCCCAGTAGCTAATAATACACAAGTGCTTGTGTAAGCACTCAATGGTAAACGCAAGATATTTTTTCTTCTGTTGCCTCCATGTTGGCAGAAATTACCTGTAAGAGCATATTATATTCTTAGGACAATGGGTTGCTTTTTATTGCCCTGATAATTTAAAATTTACAGTAATTTTTCCAGGTGAAATCAGTGATTACTTGTAGCTCAGCTATACTAATTCTCTTCATTTATTAGATCATACAAAACGTGGTGAACCACTGTTAGTATAGGGAATACTTCTTTTCTGATTAATTCCAAATTTAGTACATGCGATCACTTTAATGCCTTAAATGCAAATTTTAGGTCCTGGAGGAAAATAGATTTGGAAATCTGGGGAGTAAACTTTTCCTACCTTGAAAGTGTTTTGATGGGGAATAAGCTTGGGCTGGGAGAAGGAGCAGCAGAGGGAAGTTACCTTTCAAGCAGATAGGTCAGTGTGCATGATACTAAGGGCAATATGAATTGGGAAAAGTACCAAACAAAATACTAGGGAAACCTCCAAAGACAGCTGAGCCCATCAGATATAAAACATGTTATTTCTTAGAGGTATAGATGCAGATTCCTCTGTAGGTATCACAGGAAGAAATCAAGGATATAAGCAAGAGAAGCAAGAGAACTCTGGAAAAGCTTTGTACATCTGCCACATCACACCTTCAAAAAAACTTTAAATTCAAATCCATCTTTAAAAAAAAAAAGTCCCATGTGCCTCAGACTGTCTCAACTCATACTGCTACTGTATGGGCCTATTTCTTAACAAGCAAATTATTTTTTAGAACATGCAGTAGTGCTTAATGATGTGTATGTGCTGTGAGTGGAGCAACTCATACAGGTTAAAATATATGTAAACAAGAGTGAATGAGTGCAAAAGTGAAAGCAAACGGAGGGGAAGAGTTTGGGTTTTTTAGAGTCTTCTATTTTGGAAACCAATTAAATATCACTGCTAGTTCATCTAATAGCGGAAGCAAACAATTAAACACACCATCTGTACAGGTCTGAACTGCCATCTCTTTGTTATGCTGATAACACTTACAATGGTCTATTTTCACTGTCTTTAAGGATTTGCCTACAGTGGCCTGTAGATTTTACTAAACTGAAACTAGTAGAAGGCGAACAGCCAGTGAGAGACACCTGCCCTTTAACAGCTGAACAAAGCCAAAGCTACCCCATCCTGACTGTCTTGAATTTGTTTCCCCTTTTGTTCAAGTACAGATTAGGATCACAAGCTTCTAGGGATACATGATAATCAGTGCTTGAAGATATAAACTAAGAGGGTATGTAACCCCAGGCCCTGTTCTTCCAGGCTCCTGTAGGCTTTGGGATAAAACTAGTTTGAGGCTTGATAAGATCTGCCAAGAGATAATGTTCTGCGACATAAAGCTCAGCTTAGGCAACCACCCAATAATTAATTTTTGCTTTCTGGGCAGAATTTGCTCCTTACATTAAACCCCTCTGCCACAGGCAGAGACACCTTCCACCAGCTCAGGTTGTTCAGAGTCCCATCCAGCCTTGAACATTTCCAGGGATGGGGCAGCCACAGCTTCTCTGGACAACCTATGCCAGTGCCTCACCACTAATAGCTAATCTAAACCTACCCTCCTTCAGCTTAAGGCTATTTCCCCATCCAATCACTACAAACTCTTGTGAAAAGTCAAACAAATACCTAAGTGATGACTTTTAAATATCTATTTTCTGTTGATGAACTCCCAGATGAGCATCTGCACATCTGGTTTTGACCTGGAGAGCTTAGCTTTAACAAAGGCTTCTAATTTATAATTTTCCTGTGTCTAAAGTAGCCTATGTTATGGCAGGAAGAGAACCTTGGCAAATCACCACAACCTATGATGCTCATGAGAAACTACTGCAACTTACTGCTCCACTCCTGTTGTGCTCCTCAACAACTTTCTCATTTGTAATGCCTTTGGGGCAGAGTCTGCCCTTCCCCATTAATACCTGTGAGGTGTCTAAATCGCAAAGGAGTTTTTGCTCTCTGCATCCCTGTGAGCTGGACAGTAACAGGAGGGAGCGCTCAAACAATTACATTATAGTTTTGGAGCACCGATGGATATAATTTTTCACATGAAGTTGAGTCTGAAGTAGCTGGCTGCTCGGTATTAATGATGTGGATTATTAATGCCTTGCTTTACTGATTACACACATTTGCAATGAAGCACACTTCTTTCTGTGTGGCAGGAAACATTTATCGGTATTATTTTAAAAAAACCCTGCACAACAGTATTTGATTACACCCAAATGCTTATATATTTATGACATGTCAACAACTGAATTAGAATAGTACCAGGCTTTTAAAATTCAGAACACGTAGGACCATCTGTTTTCTTGTCAACAACCTCAGTCTCTCTCTCCCCATTCCAAACACTTGCTGCTCCAAATTTACAAAGTTGTTACTCCATTCCCTTCCTCCTTTGCCCTCAAAAAAACTTCAAAAGCAATAATGAAGGCTTCAAAAATTAGAGTTTTACTTGATAATTAATGACGTGACTATTTTGGCAAGTTTTATACCCAGACTGGTAGTTATCTGCAAGTTCTTAGGAGGATTGCAAGGGCTTATCTAGTTTATGGCAAACCGTGTCCTGGAGTTGTAGGGCATGGGAAAGGTGTTCTCCAATATTTGTTTTGAAATGCAGACATTTCTGTGTGCTAAAGTCAACTGATTATTTATAGTCCACCGTATTTAAGACTGGCACCCATGTGTGTACACACAAGCTTGGGCCCACTCCCAGCTGAGCTCCACAAAGTGCAGGGAGTTATTTTCATGGACCCAAAAGCATATGTCCAAAGAGAGGGAGGCCAATGGCTTGTGCCTGCCATGGCTGCTTTACCTAAATAGCTTCCTAAGAAGGGAATGGAAGATCACAGCCCTGCTCGTGTTAAAGGCACAGCCAATTTTGATTAGCCACTTTTGGTTAGATCTCAAATAGACAATTAAAGCAAGATGTGACACTCAATTTTCTTACTTAAAACAAAATATCCTACTAAGCTCACCCATGCTCTGAATATAAGAGAAGGTTATTGTCCAAAGTGTGATGCAATTGTGATTTCAACAAGTTAAGCATCATTACAGCAAAATCCCCCTCAGCTGATTTTTTTTTTCTTTAAACCATTTCTTCATTTTTTTGACACCACATCTGGCATATAGAATACAGATGATCATTTGTTTATATATCTGTCTAAATGCCTTTTCCAAACACAGCCAGATGGAGCCTTTCAAAATCAAATTAATTTCAGATTAATTCACTCTGGACCCACTCCAGTTTCATGACTCTATGCTTTGAGGCACTATTTAAATTGATTTAGAGTCACGAACTTAAGAGAACTCAGGTCCTTAGGTATAGAATAAAAGAGATCCTTCTTGCATACTGAAAGAGTCAGCAAATCAAAAGAGTCCATGATCCTAAGTTTTGGCTCCTTAAAAAACCCACTCAAATTAACACAAGAATGCCTTAGCCCATATAATGCCAAAAATCATATATAAAAAACTTCATATTTCATCCCAGAAAAATCACTCTAGAATTTACATCTTCAATGCCTCCCTCGCTGAGTCCAATAAAATTTATTGCTCTAATTAAAAAGCAAAGTAAAAAAACGTTACTCTAAACCTTGCAATAAGCAGTAGCCATAGAAAGATAGGAGACAGGTAATAAAAATCTCCACTGCAAGGGATTTATCTAAGGAACTATAAACAAATGTAGCCTGCAAACACTGTGGGCTTGCATACTGTCAATCCTCTGTGGATGCCTTTATTATCTCACTTGTTTCAATTGCAATTTGGGTTTCCATGGAGATGTAACAGTCAACTCTGGAAAATTATAAGATAAATGTCAGGCAGTGATAACGGTGTTAATGAAGCTTCATTGACAAGCAGAACTATGCTTCAAATAATAGGCATATTTCTATTAGCATATGTATAACCTGTCCAGAAAAAGAAAGAAATAAAAATGCCAACAACAGGGAAAGACAATATAAAAGAATCAAAATGAAATTGTGTGCACGTATGATACAAGACACACAACAAAATGTTGCATCTATGCGAAAGGATGAATCCCTAACAAACAGAAGGGATGGGGATTCAAAACTGAATTGTCTGATTCCTCTTGAAATTTTTGCACTCACTCAGCTATCGGGCTGAGAAAGCACTTTGCTGACACGCGCAGACACACTCCTGCATGGTGTGACTCTTGTCTCCTTACAACGCGAGGCTGGAAGGATCTGCTTCACCAGGCACTTTAAAGCATGAGATTTCATCATGTGCAAATACAGCTGCAGTGAGCTGTTAGAAAGATGCCGACCTCAGTGGAAACACTAATAGCCTACACACAAACACGGCGCACGCTACAAGAGCTCTCGGGTGCCGTACGTGCTCGGCTCAGGGTGGTTGGTCCACCAGGTCTTGATTCATGATGAGTTTGACGTGATACTGCCAGGGCAACAACCATGAGCACTTCAGACAACAGCATGGTGTGGGCTTGACCTGCTTCTGTGCTAACCAAGCCTGTAAAAGCTGGAGGTGCTGCCAGTCATCTGTGAAGGGCTGTAACTAACTTTTTTCTTTCCACAGATGGAAAGGTTTTGGTGAACTGGAGGTCAAAGAGGTGACAAAGATGATTTCTGCAGAACAGAGGGAAATGGAGCCCATCCAGCTTCATTTCAATGAATAAAGCTCTTCGTTTGGGCAGAGTGGACTTCTACCCAGCCA
>NW_008662496.1:57879-61092 GCF_000695815.1 Acanthisitta chloris
AGGGTTCATTTTGGCAGTCTGTCAGAAGTCAGAAGGAGTAGGGCAGGAGTGGGGTAATCCCACCCCAGAGGGCTGCAGGGCAATTTTTGCAGGGTGGATAAAATGTGCTAAGATATTCAGTGCCTATTCATGGGGCAGTATTGCCTCTGGTTGGACAACCAATTAGTGCTAGAGGTTGGTCTTATCTCTTCTCACCCCACTCTTTGGCTTTGGGAATTTTAACCCCTTGCCTGCCTTTTTAACTCTTTCAAGTAGAGTCAATCCTCCTGCAGAGTGCCTTGGAAAACAGGGTTCTGGTATTAGCTGAGTGTTAGAAGGGTTACAGATACAATAATGAAACCAAAAATCAGGATCAGGCTAGGTTCAGTGGCAGAGGAGAGCGAAATCTTAAACACACAAGCAAACAAAGATGAAAATCTTTATCCCTCCCAAGGCTTGAGGGTAAAGAATGCAGGCAGGCAGAACTTTGGGAATTGTGTGAAAGCTCTTGACTATTACTGGGATAAATAATCTTATGAAACTGTAGCTCAACTGAATATCTGCAGGTAGGGCAGGAGACAAGCTGACTTTGCCATTTAAATGGAAAATACAGCAGGGGAGCAGGGTTGGGGTAGAGTTTTTTTACTCTTTTTCCATTCTTCTCTGCTGAGCACCTCTGTTCCTCCTACCTCTTCTAGATTCTGCCTATTTAGTAAAAGAAAGCATGAATGGTGTCTGGAAAACACTTTCCAGTTCTTCAGGGAGGAGTCATCTTTGTCCAGACAGGATTTTGGGGGCAAAAAGTCTTTCTGCAGAACAGACCTCAGCTCTGATCAGGTTGCTGGACAACAACGAAATCAATAGAGGGCTTTTTTTTTCTAAGTTGTATTACAAGAAAGCTTAAAAGAAATCCAAAAGTTTCCCTTTTCTAAATCTTTTCTAACTACTCCTCAATATAACATACTAGAAAATTTTAAGTATCTCATTAGAGATACTGAAATGTCAATAGTTAGAAAGTGATTTTCCTCAGTCAATTTCAACATACTTAAAACTCACTCTAGTGCTTTTTGGGGGAAGGGGGAAATCTCTAAATCCTAATATTCATGGTAGTTGATTCTATGTAGGAGCACAAGTACTTCTGCCAGCTTTGTGGAAGACAGAATAAGGAGTAAAACTGGAGCCTGGTTTCAGCTTCAGATGGGCAAGTCTTACATGCTCCAACTAGGACCAAATGGAGGTGGAACCAGGTCCCACCAGATGTACCACTGCCAATACATGCAACCATGATATTTAGATTAAAGCTGAGAAACTGGATGTGAAGGCAGAATACTAAGCAATTTTTAATGAAAAAATCACTATGTGTGGTGGCTGGAAAGCATTGTCCTGTACACACTGCAAAACAGACCAAGATGTCTTAATTTCTCACTTGTTGAAACCTCTAAATCCCACTGCGATGTGAGTTCTAACATCTTCAAAGGATTCATTTTCTTTTCTATTTTGGATTACAAAGAGTTATAGTTTTATATCTGAAGAGAGAGCTGTTAAATAAAAGGCTAATATCACCAGCACACAAGTAGGCAACAACAAAACTGAGTTTTTAAAGCAAACCCTCATTACAGTAGAAGATTTTATTTAGTCTCTTATTTTGTCTCTATTATTGCAACTAAGTTATTTTGCTCTGCTGGTTCTGCTGTTCTTTTGAAGCTCATAAGAATATAAACAACTACACATAATTAGGAAAGGAGCAACTCCTCCTTTAAAGGCATCATTCAAACAAACAAAAAATGATAAAAACTGGTTTCAATTTTCCTAATAAACATACCATGAAAAATCCCAACAAAAATACACTCTAGTACACACACACACTTCCCAAGTCATATGGCAGTCATTTATGAGGGCACTTCTGACTTCAAAGACAGACCTCCATCATCTAGTTCTGAGTTTCCAGGGTGCTCTGTGTGAATGCAGCATTAGGAACACAGCACAGTGCTGCCATACGAAACTATTTTGCCAAATGGGCAGGAAAATATAGCTTGAAAAGTTGCTTTAAACCATATCTACAAGATCACAGTAAATACCAGCACAGGAAAAAATTAAAAGGATAACTTCTTAACTGTACCTTTTGGACAAAAGCTTATCCTAGTGGGTTATGATTTGCACTGGAGGTTTTGCTCACAAGCAAAACTGAACCCCGGTCTTGGGGACTTTGCTGGCACATTTCCAGAAGACATGGCAAAGAAGGAGATGAAAAAGATGGGAATACCATCCACATCATTTTGACCATCCCATAATGTACAAAGACCCTTAACTCAAACACCCTTGTGCAACAGAAAAGGCTGTTAAACACTTGTGGATATTTTTTTAAGCTCTCATTAACATACTCGACCTGCAGAAACTTGGCCAGCTCAGGTTTGGCTGGCTGTCAGCAGCAGTGTGAAACACAGTGTGATTTATAGAAATCTCTGTCATCACACCACAGGGTTAATTTCTTTCCTTTTTTTTTTTTTTTTTCCAGCTTTCCCTCCTCCCTCTCAAAGTGGAAAACTCTTATTTGTGATGACAAGTCTTTGGAAAGCTGGAGGATTAGTAACACCATGTGGTTCCCTAAGATGTCTAGCCCTATTCCAACTGTTTTTCCATATAACCCTTCTCTGTATGGTCATCAGCACCTTTGCTCAACAGATGGAAAATGGGAAGAAATGTGCCCCAGGGCAGGTGGAAGGACCAGGATGCTGCCAATGGGAGAATATAGACTTGAAGCTCACAGGTCTCAATTGCTTGATACAAGAAACCAAGGGGAATCCAGGCATCAAATATGGGATTTAAATAATATGAACATTTATTTTAATCATCTGAAGGCTGAACCTGCTGGGCTTGTCACTGTAAGTAAGAGATACAGGGAAACCACATGAAGCCTGAATTTTCATTCTGCCTGCCACCACTGGAGAACTGAGATTTGTGCTCATTTTGGTTTAATGCAGGGAAGGATTTCTGTACCCTGTGCCCACACAATCACTCACGATGGACAGCAACCAGCTGGGCAGCAGGTCAGCTCTGAACACCAAACACAGAGCTTCACTCGAGCAATTTCAAATTCATTGAGAGCAGTATTACTTACAGATTATTTTAAGGCACATCAGTTTTCTTGCTACAACTACCCTTTAGAGTAGACAAAATCTACCAGAAGAACCAAGCTTGAAAATGGTAAAGAGCAGAGGACTATGCAATGAAGAA
>NW_008662496.1:61131-81031 GCF_000695815.1 Acanthisitta chloris
TCCCTCACCTTTCAATTATGATCCCATCCCAATGAAGAACTCTATGACACTCAGAGGAAAGCACTAGAGAAATGTCGAACCATTACGTTATTAAATTTAAAAACCCCAACCCTTTCTTGATAAATTTTTTCTTTTAACTTTTTGCAATCTAATTTTTCTTTTCAAAGAACTGTTTGAAAACTACGTAATACAGTGAAAGTAAAGTACTTTCCAAAGCCACTATTGCTATTTACATTGCAGGAGAATCTCTGAGGCCCCAAACAATGCTGGCTGCTTTCTAATTAGCAGACTTAATTTTATTAGTAAGCCCAGATGTTTTTCTATTATTTTCATATGTTAGGAAACATGACATACTCTCAGAGGGTTTTAATAGACAGTTAATGAAGGGGAGAAGGGGACACAGCAGGTCTGAGCTCACTTAGCCTACAAGGTTAGGAACATATAATGTTTTCTACCAAGTACCTTTATTAAGGAGTCCAAGGTCTTGAATGCTTCTTTACTTCTCCATACTCCCATCTTTCCATGACTGGACTGTGTTGTCTGAAACAGTTACTGCTTTACTAAGAAGGGAGGGTCAGATAATCTGGGAGTTAACATCAAGAGCTTCCTAGACAGAGTGGGAATGTGTTCCCTGAAGTTTCAAGGTAGGAGGGAATGCAACTCTGATGCACCAGCTCACATCTTGCATTACTCCATATTTTCCAATCATTTATCCAGCACATCCTTTGCTATCCTTTCTCATTTAATTCGGTGATGCATTCTTGGCCAGAGCTGCATTAGACTGAGACATTAATTAAAGCTACCTTGAAATATTAGCAGCCATATACCATTTGATCAGCAGAAGAAAAATAGTTGGGTCTGAAAATTAGTATTAGCTTTTGCATAAAATAAATTATTATTCAATAAATTGTAATTGCCTAGGGCATTTTTATGAACAACAGGGATTAGCAAATATAATGTATACAATACATTGTATATGTAAGAGAGAGAATAATCAAGCCTGACAGCCCACTTTTGCTTATTTCAGAACACATATGCAGCTCACATGGAGAAGGAAGAGATTACAAGCAGCTTTCCCATAGCCACACACAGCTGCAAGGGGCTGGGAGTCAGCAATGGCAGCACACTGACGGCTGCAGCGTACGCGCCCCTGACAGTTAAATCAAAACTACACATCCTCGAGGACTCATTTCATCCAAATCACAGCTGCTGATTTCTCATCCTACGTGGGCAATGGGCCTGCATGTCTTAAAAATGGGAGTATTGGTGGAGGCAGAATTGAGGCTTCAGGAGAGCTGTTTTGCCAGCTCTGTTCCACGAGCGCTGCAGAAATGTACACAAAGCTTTACAAATGACCTCATTTTTACCAGGAAAGGACAGCTCAGCTCTGTTCTATATTTTCCTGAACTGAAAGGAAGGCCCCACAGCCAAACTGTCATGTCTAATCATTGTGTTGCTGGAGAGTGTTTAAAACAAACAACTTTTCCTTTTCTTTTTTTTTTTCCTCAATACAAAGCCATGGAGCGATTGTTGTGTTTTGAGAGAGCAGGAGCTGAGTCTTCTATCACAAAACCAAGACACCAGAACAACAGTTTTGCCCAGTTCGATGAATGAGCCTTATAAGGATAAGTTTTCACCTAATTAATGATCGGAGCTGAGTATTCCCTTCCCCCACTTTTCCTTTTAGGTCATGGATCAAATGTGACCCACTTTCCTCGAATGCTTTCCCACCATCTATTTTTCCCATTAGAGTGAAAAGCCAGTTGCTAAGGGCACATTACAAAGCAGCCACACAACCACTAAATATCTGCCCCCAAACACACACATACACACTTTTCTTCTCCCCTGCTTTTATGATATTTCCCCCCTCTCATCATCTACTCTGAACCAGATCCTGCTTTACATTCAGGAAAGCCAACAACAGAACTGCTTATAAGGACAAGCTTAGCACGAGAATAGGATTTTCTAATGACTACAGAGACTCCTGGGGCCCTTCATATTTAAAAAAATATAAAGGCAGCAGCCTTGGTTTTTAATTACTCCTAATTCTAAATCTCATGGCCTTAAACACAATAGCTCTTTCAAGTCAGAAAAAAAATGACACTAATCAGTAACAGAGTCCCCTGCGCAACCTGCTAGTCCTCTGCTGGCATTGCAATGTTTGCACTGCTATGATTTTTCAAGGTTGACCAATGAGTCAGCAAAGCCAAGATGACTTAAAAGCATTAAATCATGCAACTAAAATGGCTTTTTCCCATACAGCGTTGGATGGATTGCAATTAGCAAGGGGAATTAGTACAAGGCAAATATCGTAAAAGCAGAGAGAGGGACAAATAGGGAATTAAAGGAGATGGTGTTCATTTTGCAACAAATGAGCCCCAGATGTTAAGGTATTTGTGGTTTAATATAGCCCCTTCTCACCAGCCAGGTAAGGAATGTAATTAAAAATGCTTTAATGTTCAGTTGCTGAAGCCCAACAGAAACAGAATGAAGATTTAATTCATCTGCCCTATTTCCCTCTGAGTAGCTGCCTAATATTTCTACTTGGTGCAAAGTCCTGTGAAATAGAAGACTTGTGTTGTTCTGCATTGCTTTCTATGAAAATCCTTCTCCTTGGTCTTTATAAAAGAAAAGATGTTGCTCCAAGTGTCTCATTGAAAAATTAAACAGAAGTATGTAACATTGCAGCTACTTGGATTTGCCTGACTGTTTCAGCTTTCCGTGTCATTTACTACTTCCCAGTAGTATTGTTTAACACCTTGCCCTTGCTTTCTATAACCAAAGCCTCATTTCTTTAGCAATTAGAGGTACACCATATGATTAAATGTTTCATGTATATAGATTCACACCTAAATTACAGTTACATAGTGGACAAGATTGAAGATTTGGTCACAACCTGTATTTCCACTTCAGAACACCCACTCTTTTTCCACAGTACATCCACAACATACTTCCTCCTAACTCTTGTACAGTGACAGAAATTGTAACTGCAATGGGATTTTCCATTTAGCAGGACGATGAACCCGTACATCAGAGCTGAACTGCACCACTGACACTACGGAAAGATTAGAGTCACCAGCATCCAAGCAAAATGAACCGTAAATACAATTACTGTTGAACTATCAATGAGCAAACTAAGCATGGGTTTCAGGCAGTGTCAGTCTAAGCAGCAGTCTCCTGAAGAGAAGAATAAAATCCTGTTGATTGCAGAACTCCCTGAATTCAGACACAAAATCTCCAGTTTTGGATTACAGGGATAATAGCCTGAATAACAGACTTTTCTCAATACCAACTGAGCTGTCGATAAAAAGAGGACCCTGACATATGGCCAACGCTTCCAGGCACCTCAAAGAGAAAGTCCATCAAGTTCCATAGATGTGCACTGAAAGCATGGGAAGCTTTCCTTCCCTGGAGGGAATTCAAGGGAAAAGGCATCATTTGTCCATCTGGAGCTGGCAACCAAACCTGCTTTTGTGGACATTCAAACAACTTCCCTTCAGTTTGACCACATTTTCTTCTTTACACTATATGATATCTCTACTTCCCTTTGTGTTCACAGGGCTTTTTTTCCTATCACTCCTCTTTTCAATTGTCTTTAACGCACTTTTTATTTACATTTAATGCATTTGCTCATCATTAATCTGAGGTTTCCACTAAAAATACACCAATAAGAAGGCAACTATGGCAGGTGGCCCTTATTGCTGCTTCATTCCTAGACAGTATTCCGAAAGCAGAGTAAGTGACAGCAGCTTCAAAGCGTTTGAACATCAGGCTCCTAGCATCATGCTTTATCGTTTTTGAACACTGCTTGGATTCCCAACAGCTCTCTTCCTGTCTGAATAACTATTTCCCCAAAATAAATGTGCTGTAGACTGTTGATCTCTTTTTCTCTTTACTGTTTTTGTCAAATTGCTTTCAAGCACCTGTGATATTCTCCAGCTGCCACTGCTTGTTGCTCCTTTGCTTAACTTCATAAGAAGACCCACAATTCAGAAGCAGGAAAAGCCATCTTATTCTTCAGTCCTTCCAGTAGCCAAGGCAGAACAATCCTCTGGAGTGCACTGGTTATCTGCTCACATGATGAATTCTGAAAGACAGTCCACTTCCATATCCCCCAGTCCCAAACAGGGGCTGAGCTCCCACCAGAGCTCCTATACAAATCAAAGCAAGGACAGCTAGGCATCAATTTTCCCACTCTGTTCTATTCTGGAAGAGATGTCAGGCAGCAGCATTCAACTGCTCTGTTTTGTTGTTTAGTGCCTTGCATCATCATTCCACTGGTACATACAAGCAGCGAGTGTTTTCCAAAGACAGACACGGGGAGCCAGGTTACAATGCAGAGAAGAATACTCATTACTGTAAATTAAAATCCTTAAACAAATCACCAACAGCGAAACAATCTCAGCTTCAATTACGTGGTTAGCTAGCACATCAAGGCTTTTCTTGCTTTGGCCAGAAATACTGAAGCCATGATTGATCTAATCTGTAATCATGTTGTTTATTTCAAATTAGAGATAATATAAAAAGCATAACAGTGAGTATATATATATTCATGGCACCACTGCAGACATCCAAAAGGAACTCTATTTTATTCTTGCTGCTTTGCATTTTAGCCTCATTTCTTCCCTTTTACAGTCTATGGTAAATACAATATTTGCTTTTAGAGTTCTGACTCTCCAGGGATTATAAAGGAAAAGTACTTAACACAAAGATTATCTTTCTGGTGTTGCACTGTACAAATGAAAATTGTTACACTAATGGCACTATACAGCCATGTTCAAACACCATTAAGTACCTCTCCAGAAAACCAAGGAAAGGGAGTGATGAACTCCAGCATAGTTCTGCCTTGAATTGCAAGTACATTTGTGTTTCTTCCTCCCTCACCATGCAAAGGTTTCTCTGGAAAGGAATTTTCAGACTTTTTTTTCCTTTCACTAACACTTTATAGTCTGCAATAAGAATAACAAGAAATACTAATATTTAGGAAGCACTGACATATGTGACAGCAAATTCTCTGAGAGTGCACGGCCTGTACAATTCATACAAAACCTTCCATTGAAATTCTGCCCAAATAAGGATTTACATCACCAGCACAAACCTAGACCCACTTTCACACCTACAAACCCCAATCCTGGGTGTCTCTCTTTGGGTTTAAAAGCATGCAACAGACTGCTTTCAAACAGAACAAGACCCACTGCTTCATTTGGTTACACATTCCTCTTCCTCCATGGGTTTAAAGCTTATTTTTAGCTGTTTTAAATGTGAATAGGTCAGATGTGTATCTGCTAATGAGTATTGGTAATTAAGGTTTCAAACCACACAGCAGCAATCCAACACTTTCATGTTGCTGATATCTCTCTAAATTTGTGTATGTTTTCAGAGCAGTTTCCGAGAGTCCTATTTGATTTAATTCCATTAAGTTCTTCAAGGCTAAAGTTACTGGCAAGAGCTCAAAATATCACTGAGCATAGATTTTTTCCTGTCAGATTTTTGTTGATTTTATTCTTTGTAAACCTTTGCAACCACTCTGTGTTTTAAGCTTTCACTTAGCAAAAAAACCTTATAAATTTATATCCTGAGACTATAACTTCCAGTTATATTTTTTGCATTTTGCCATGCATTAAAATTGGAGAACATAAAAGATTATTATTATCCTTGTTAATAATAATATGATTTATTCAATCTTTAGAAATACTTCAGCAAGAACATTTACCTAGGCTGAAGAAACTTGATCAGAAAACTTGGCAAAACTTAGTGGAAGAGCTGTAATCATATCCCAGCTACTTCTGGGAAATGTTTTGGGAAAACTCAGTACTTTTCCCTCTTATAAACTGGAGATATCTGTCTAGCTTTGTCAAGAGCATGTCAGAGTTGTACAGATGAAAAATATGTAAAGGAGTGTAAAAAGAAATGCTCTCCTTTCCCATGGATTTGAATTTCAGACATTCACAGGAATCAGCCAGGCCTCTGTGAGTAGATCTGTTCAAACATAATTTCATTTGTATATGTCTGCTCCCCCCTGCACAGTGTGGAAAATAAAGAAGAAAGGAGAGAAAGCCTCAGCATGATCCTGAAATTAATTTTCATGATAGGAGCAATTGAGTCCATCTACTAAGGTACTTATAATTACATTACACTGCTACTTGGAAGAAAAATGGCCAGCTATATTCTAAGAAAATATTAACCCCATCAGCCCAATCACAAATCACTACGTTTAATGTATTCCTCCTTATATTAACACCCACAAGGTGCCCATTAGAGACACCTTCACTGCCATCCTAAATCACTTCTAATTATCAGACTAGCAAAAACACGACGGAAATGTTATTTCACATCTTCGAATGAAAGGCACTTTGCTGTCCAAAAGACATGTCATCACTGGATGATTTACTTCAGGATTTTGTTTACTGCCTTCAACTTTCATTAGTGTTAAAAGTGCTAAGATTGTTTCCCTGACTGCTGAGATTTCCTGGTAGAGAAAAAAACATACAGATACTGAACACTTCACTGCCTGCAGTGGGCCAAGGAAGATAAAAAACATGAGGCAGTGTGCAACCTCCCATTCCTTTGCTATTTCAGGTTGTGTGTCACAGCACTAGCTTTCTAGGGAATGCAGAAGGAAAGGAGCAGGAGCTGTGCCTGACTTCCCATGCAGAGGCAGCTGAGCCTATGTCATCTTCCTCCTGCCTTGCCATCCCACCCATCTCCCCCGTCAGGTTTGGTTCAGACTCAAGGCTTTCTATTTGTCCCACACTCCTGACAACTCACACCAGAATAAGCAGGAAGTTTAAACAGATTAAGTGCTTGAAGCAGTTCTTTCATTCCTGGTAAGGTGTCCTATTGAGGTTTTTGCGTTCTTCTAAAGAATGACTGAAATCAATGCGTGATAAATTTTTAGTAAAACATATATAGTTCCTGAATTTTAGCTCTAAGATTTTGATTAAGCTTTCGAATAAGCTTTCAAAAAATACTAGGAGGATTTTGCAGGGGTAAAACCTTCTAGCTGAACAATTATTTCCTAAATCGTCAGTCACCGCAAGGTTTATACATGTTTAATCCCATTCAGACACACATTAATATGCTCTCAAACTGAAACAAAGAAGTAAAGTATGACAACAAGATATTACTAAGGAGGGGGAATTAAAATAATTAATCTGGTGTTTCACTTTTGGAACTTTGGTGTGTGATGCCACGACAAGTCTCTGAGCATCCTGACCTCGTTGAATCTGCTTTGAGTTAGGGTTTGGAGCAGATGACCTCAGAGGTCTAAATTTACATTACTCAATGGTCTAGACATCAGCACCCCAACAAAAATTTGCTGGAGCAGGAGGAAATGCCTTAGGAAATAAAGCATATTTCCTTCGAGGAAGTGGATTTTTTTTTCAATAGGACTTGATATATATTTTTCTTGGTAATATCATTTATTCCCTGGTGCCATTATGGATATGAGAAGCCTGATTCTACAACCTAGAAAAGGTACTAAGGAGACTGATTCCTCCATCCCCCCAAATGCTTCAAACCTCCAACACTCTGAATTTCAACTCTGTGATTACAACATACTGTGCTCAGTATGCACATATTGCAATTTGCCAAGTGATCAGGAAGCCCATGATACCCATTCAATCATGAGAAGCAAGAGCTGGAATTTCTGGGGATGGCAGTAATTTTCTCAGGCATTAGATTAATCACAATCCTTCTATATCTAGAAGGGTTATGATTCTATCTATCTACCAACATCTCAGAAATAACATACACCTTCTGTTTAGAAGCTCCGTATTTGAATCATTACCATGACACAGACAGATAAGAGATTCTATGGATTTATTATACAGCACTTGTACTGTGTTATGATATTTTACTAGAGGAAGTGCAAACATTACTCTGCTAAACCTACTCTGTGCCATTCTGCAGTGTTGCTATTAACACAACAATAAAAACTTACAGGCATTCACAAGCAGTTGTTACATCATTTATAAGACAATGATAAAGCTGAACACTATAATGGTAATTTGTCAAAATAGAAACCATGATGAGGTACCAAAAAAAAAAGTAGTTTGCTATTAAAATGATGCAACTGATGCTCATGGAAATCCTGAAATCAGAAAGCCAAACACTGAAGCCAAGACAGTTGATGTACATCCCCCCAGCCTATGTTGGAATGAATGATTAAAAGCTTCTATTTGAGCTGATGTATTACAAAATGAAGGATATGAAAAAATACTGTAGCGCTTCCCACTCTCACTGCCCTCATATTGGTAGATCAGAGAGAAAAAAAAAAGAATCCAGATTCTCCAAAGCCTCTCATTGTGATTGCAAACCAGAAACTTGACTTCCACCACCTCCTTTCAGCTTTTGGTCACTTGTCAATACTTCACACAAAATGATAAATGATTTCTAGGCTGAAATCATTCCTTGAAGACAGCAAGTAACCTTCTATGCAATTAATTAGTAACTCTCTTTCACATTTGTTTCTTCAGGGCTGGCCTTGAGCAGGGAAAAAAGCACACTGCCAGAGAACTGACTCTTCTGGACTCTATGGACTACATGCAATTCAAGGGCCAGACCATACTTCAGTCCAGAAAGCACCATAAGGGAATACATTCCCTGGCCTGATCTATTTGAGCAGCTCAGGAGCCAGAAAACCATCACACTACTGTGTTCCTTCTGCACACAAACAGAATGGACACTGCTCATGTCTATATAAACAAAAGAAGGGTTTATAAATTGTGTTTTCCAAATATCATTTTGTAATCTGGTTCCATTTAGAATACACAATACAATCCCAAAGTGAAAGGATATACCTCATTTTTCAAAACTGAAAGGCAGTGATAACTTATTTGTATTTAATCTGTTGCTTACATTTTAAGAAACCTTGTGAGCATGATATCCAAATAAATATTTATCACTGTAGTAAACCTTCTCCTTGTTGTTGGTTAGACTGTAAACCCAAAGCATACCTTAGAAAGATCTGAACTATAAACAAGCATCTCAGCAGTTCACTACGCATGGAAGCAAGTCAAGCAAAAACCAATACAAGCATCTCCCATCTGAACAAAAAGCTGGTGCAATTCACTTCAAACATGCTTCTCTCTTGGCTTTTGAAACACCACTTTGCTGCTCTCTTCTCAGTCCCCAGTTGCCTCTTTGCCAAATGTAACACATATTTATAAGAGGTTAAAATAGAAACAAAACACTCTCAACAACCAACCAAACAACCCAACACCGCGTAAGGGGGAGGACAAACAGTGGAGTCAGACGTAGCAGCTTGCTTTTACTGTCTCTTTGCTCTTGGGAAAATGCAACAGTGGCTTCTGAATATTAATTGAATAAGGAGCCGTGCAAATTCCAGCTGTTGCCCGTGCAATTGGGTCTGGAAGACGGGTGTTTTCTCAGCCCCTGGTTTCATTCCTGGACTCCCAGAAACTCTGCACATATGTAGCTCTGCAAGTTGCGCAATTTAATTCTGTAATCCATCTGTGAAACTCCAGCTTCTCTGATTCCAGTGGCACATCAACGTTATGGAAACTGTAACTAGGATAAGAATCATATTTAGGAAGGCTTTCCCCCACATGTTGTGGGTACACATGGCAATAAAGGGACCAGGTTGTTACAGAAGAATATATGATGCAAACCCCATTTTAGGGGGACAGGGTTAACCAAATTGAAAGGCCATCAGAGAAGTTTACAGGACAAGCACTGCTTCCCCTGATTTTCATGGGTTTGCTACTGAGTTATTTAAACACACGGTGCACACTTCAACACGAGTCACTGCTGTAGATGGCAGTCCTGTACTGCCAGCACCCTGGAGCAGGGATGTCCAACATAAAGGATTGCCTGGATGAACAGGGAAAGACATCACAACTGGAGACCACTTACATCTAGCCTCTGCATGCAGGCATCAAACCTGAGAGGGCACAAATTTGGAAGAAATGCTCACCACCTCCTTCATGGAAAGAAGGAAGGGGAAAGGGGAATCTTTAAGTGTCCATGCTGAGTCCTTGCATCACTGACCAGTCTGAACCTTAAAGGACATGTGGAAGTACCAGTAAGTGCAATCAGGGAGGTCTTTAAAAAGATTTTTTAAATGAATGGGGTCTTTATCATGTCACATTTTCTGGGCACTAGTACAATTTAATTTGATTTTAAACTGTAGTGTTTGATGAAATGTCCTGTTCTTTAGTTCAGTGAAGTCAAGACACAATAAATGGACTTTTAATGGATGAAAGTTCAATTTCTCTGGCAGCAGAGGCACATGAGGAAAAGAGACACAATGTACAAATGATGCACTCTGTGCTGACTTCCGACCCCAACAATTTCATGACAGGTATAAAAATGAAATACTGGGGGTGAGAGGAGAGGGAAGAAAAAGGAGAGAGCTTTAAATGGTAGCAATGCTAATAGCCAAACAGCATATAAATTGTTTAGAACCAGAGGCTGGTTTTGGGTTATGACAACAGTGCAGCCAAAACCAAGCTAGAAATGTTATTTTTCTTTCCTTAATCTTGTTTTTATATATTAGCTACTATTCCTGTTCAATGTTTGGCTTTCTACTGCAGGGTGTGTGGCTTAGTAAAGTCAAGTAAGGTGTTTGGAGGGGGCGAAAATATAATGATATTATTAATCTCTGTATTATAACTCTTAGTAGAATACATGCAAATAATCCTCTCCATTGTTTTTATCCAGCAGGAAATTAGTTCACCATTAGAAACACAGTTTAAGGCCATGTTTCCTCATGTTGGAGAAATGAATCAGGAAACAAAAATAGCTCTGATGGTGCCTGTATTTATCAGGGCTCGACTGAGCCACATTAATTAAATAATGAATCTTTAACTGGAAATACATTGCACTATATCTAAAGCTCTGAAAGACCATTACGAATTATTTGAAAGCTCCAAAAATACTTCAAAAATCAATTAAATGATATTAAAACTGAATACAAATTAAAGACCAAAGCACCCATTCCTGTCTATTTACCTCAGCTAGTTCAACCATCTCCAACTTCAAAATCTCTGCTCATCTGCCAGATACAGATCGTGGCTTTTAACATACAATGTCAACAGATTGCAACTGCTTACTTCTGCTCAGTGGCTCTGGGCTAGAAAATGCTATTTTCAGTGTTTTCCCAAAGTGCAGAAAAGCACCAGCATTTAAAGGTATCCCAGCAAATGTTTATGTTTGAACCACTGTCTCTAGACCATTTATGTCTTTGAACACCTCTTACCACATTAATGAAACAATTTCCTGTCACCATTGCTCCAGCCTGTCACTCTGCCAGATGCCCCTGACCTCACTGCTCCTCTTCATTCTAGTGGGTGTGGGGGTTTGGGGTTGTTTGTTTTCATCCCAGTGGCTCTGCATGTAGTCAGTGCCATTTCTGTCCCTCAAACACAGCTAATTTATTCTCAGCAGACAAGAGATGGGGCACACTCACCCTCAGGAGAGCCAACCTGAGGGGCCAGCATTGGCCTTCCATTGGCCACATGAGAGGTGGTGGTATTGTTTCCCCTCTTACATGGGCACTGCTATGTTTAAAGGCTCCTTCTCACCAAAACTTCTTGATGAGGGAGCAAATTTGCTCCTCTGAGAGTACTGAGCGTGTCAGATCTGGAATGAACAGGGGTTTCTACAGCAAACATAAATAGTAGAAAGACAATTTAGGGGACTCTTCTCATTGCCAATTACTGAAGATCTTGTGGTCTCACATGGCTCCAGAGAGTACCCCAATGTTCCTGTATGTTCTATTTGTTTAGAGACCTGTTTTCACTACTTGATTAAAATATTCTTTTGCTTTGTGTTTCAGCAGAATAGTCATATTTAGCCTTAAACCTTAATTTCCCTAACAACTTCTTCAAATCCATCCTGCACTTGAATGCAGTAAACCCACAAATATGAAGTTCCCTTTTCAGATGCATTCATTTGCATCTTGCATTAAATGGTTTATACAATGGAGCCATATCATTCAAATGTTAACTGAAAATTATCATTCTTAATTCTTTTACACCCTTAGCAATTTTTCAGTCACCCGTTAATCTGGGTATCTTGATTTTATTTGTAACCAACAAAGTGCAGAAAAGCTATCCATAAATTCAGCCAATATTTTTATGAGTTTTGGTGTCTCCCCCTAGAGAAATTGCTTAAGCTTTTTTTATGTTCATAACTAACTTCTTCAGAGAAACAGTAATGTCTTTTCCCCTGCAGTCACAGCCAACAGCAACCTTTAAATTGCTGAGGGAAAGACATTTTGAGGTTTGAGAAACACTGTGCAGAAGGCACAAATCGCTGCCATCCTTAGAATATCTTTGTATATCCTAACCACAGGGAGTTCAATCCTGAATTACTGCAAAAATATTATTCCAGGGGCTCCCTGTGGACCTGTAGTCCAAAAATAAGTATTGATGTTGCAATGTGCACCTAAGAGTTCACAAATCGGGGATGCTGTAAGTGTCTGGAGCAATGGTGATTCTTAGAGATGTTTGGCAGTGCTGCAATATCTCTGTTTCCAGGTAGAAATAGAGGGCTGCACAAAATGAACTAAAATTATTAGCCTAAATTATGCAGTGAGTTCTAAGCCTGTGTAGCCAGTATCATACAGACCAGTAGGATTTCATACTGGTGAGAAGTGTGGATAGAGTCAATGAATCCACACTCCTTAGCAAATGCTAAGGAAACGGTGAGACAGAGCACTCTGATGAGCTGCTACATTAATGAAAGACAAAACCCCCCCCATTTTTGCTTCAGTGCAACACTCTAAGAGCCCTGACAGGTTTTATCCACAGACACATGAAACATGAGGACATCAGACCACAGTTTCTTCAAGGACCACCAGTCTCTGCTGTCATCCTTAAGGATCATCTGGGAGAAACACCAAGTAGCTCCCCAAAATCTGTACTTTCACACATTTATGGTTAGAAAAAGCTTATAGTAGAGTCTTGCTCCATTATTACTTTACTGTGCCATTTCACTTTAAAGATGATAGGCATCCAGAACACTAAATTTAGAAAGGGAATAAGTGTAACACTGTGCACTAAATATTTCATCACCGTTAAAAATAAATAGTCAAAAGAAAACCTGCATATCATTACTTTGGACTTAAATGAAAAACAATACCTGAAGAGCTATAAACATCCTTTGTAATGATATCATGTTTTGCTTTATATCTTAAACTTTCCAACTCTGAGAGGAAGGCAGGAATTGCATATCCAGGAAAAAGGGATAATACACATACATTTCACAAATGGATTCAGTGCTTCCCTTTTCTTTTAAGTAGGGGAGTGTTACTCTTAACATTAGCAAAGCCAGCAATTTCTACAGAAATTCTGCCAATGAGTACATTCCCCACTCCAAGAAAAAAGGAAATATTGATGAACTTAAAGTGCATTTTTCTCCTAGTTAAAGGCTGCACGTGTTCAGATCTTTAACATCTGCATTTCCCAAAAGGACTAATTTTCTCAGGACCATCAGATTTTGGTTATATGTTGTGCCATTTAAACATTCAAAGCACAGTAGTGTGCATATTCCACAACTGGGTTCTCCATGCAATCAGAGGTAGTTGAGACTTATATTTTCCCAATTCTAAATGAGTATGCTTAACCAAACAGTACTGATGTAGCTAACTGCTGGAAACATAAGCTCAGATCCAAACACCACTGTCTTTAGATAAATAAGGAACAGGTTAAACTGGCACCCTTGTCATGGACCTGTGATAGCAATTAGTCTTAGGATTTCTGTTCAGGTTAATTCTAAACCTTGCTAGACATAGCTGCTTATTGAAATATGTATCCAGGACAGGAAATTAAATAAAGTGATTTGCTTCTGTACTGAAGCGCAATGCATATCCCAAATCAAATCTGAATCTGAATTTTGCCCAGTTGTCTTACTCCTGGCTCTAATGCTTAATCTCTGAAGGTGGCTGAGTTAGTCTCCCCCTGGCCCAAATGCTACACCTCAGAAAACAAGACAACAGTCCCCCACACATGAAAAACATGAAACATTTTAACTCAGGAGATGATGTATGGAGCTTCTTAGAGGCAGTGAGAACTAGCTTTGGAGCTGCTACTGGGAAGATGATGGAAAAGCAGGTATGAATAGGAACCTTGATGAAGCCATACAAAACAAACCCATTAAATCTGGGATGCCATGAATCCCAGGCTCCTTCTCTTTCTTCTGCAATGAAAGGTAGGACTGAACAGTTTGAAGTCATTGCCTAACACATAATATGCCTACAGGCAAAAGCCTTTAAACCTTAAAAACCCAAGTGTCTACAGGCAAGAGCCTTTTGGAATTACAATAGTGAAGACTATGATTGAGGACATATTCTCCCAGCACAACTCCTGCCAAGAACTTCGTGAAATTACAAAGTTGTTGGAAAGAAGTTTATGGAGAAATTGCTTTTTGGAGTCATCTTGAGTTAATAAATAATAGGTACCTTTCTAAGATAGCTGTTTTAGAGCTGTGTACAGCTGGATGAAAACTAGCACTATGGTCCAATTTATTTACCATTAGTTTCTTTTTCTCACTCTCTCTCTTTTTAAACTCTAGCACACAATTTCAGACTACTGTGAAAGCCTTCTTAATTTGCTTCTGTATTGTGAAAAGCAGATGTCCTGCCTTTGCAAACTGATTAGTAAGTGGTTTATATTATTCCAGTGGTTGTCATCATTATTGCAGAAATGTTGAGCAAGGCTGCTGTCGGCTGCTTTTAATGCCAGACTGTCTGTTTCAGAAGTGATACAGGTGTGTAAAACACACTTTTTCTGCAGAAAACAGACCAAATAAAATTCTGTGAGACTGCCCATCATGTTTCAGGTAGAGGGGCATCTTCAGGGTCATGGTAGATACAGTATAAAAGCAACACAGGCTCTGCACCATGGCTCAGAAGACCTGGGTCTTATTCCAGGCCCTTGTACACTACTAGAAATTTGGTCTTTGATGAATCTTTTTGTTGGCATAAAGCTCAAATGCATTATCCTAGGAGCATCTAAAACATTTGAGACAGTCTTCTGTCTTCCATTGGCTATAAAAGGCCCCTGATGGATGAACACTTAATACAGCTACAACTGCCTACAAGATCCAGCTGGGGTGGGTCTTGTCAGGAGTTGCACAAGCAGCTTAACATTAAATGACTTGCTTTTGTTGGAAAGAATGAAGCATAGTTTGGCTCTCTTACATGTTTGTTGACCGAGCAACTGACCTTGACTGAGCTCTCTGAATACTACTGCAATAGAAATTAGTGCTAATTAGTTTTAAAAGATCAGATATGTTAAATCTGCTTCTAGGTGTCCTGACAGTCTGAAAAGCAGAAAGAAAGGTGGGCATTTAGTTGATTCTGAAGACATGTTTCACCACTGGCTCATCCCATTCCTTACAGGAACCAAGCACTTCTTCCTTTTCCATATCCAAAAGAAGAATGCAATGGAGGTGGTTAGAAATACTTATCTCCTGCAAGAACCAGAATCACTACTGCAATCATTGCAAAACACAGGCATGTGGTTCCTGCTTCTGCAGAACATGACAAGAAAGAATTCTAACTTGCTCACTTCTGGTCACAAATTGTGCAAATCTCTCAACAAGGGCATTTCGTTTGATTTTTTTTTCTGTAACTTCACACAAATGGTTCTTGAATCAGGAGGAACTGACCTCTTCCCTTTTGTCAGCATTAAAATTTCATGACTATGTTGTTAAACAGAAAGGGCCTGTGTCAGCATAGATTCACAGAGTAATTTTGGTTGGAAGGGACATCTTGAGGTCATCTGGTCAAGCCACCCTCAGAGCAGGGCCAACTAGATCAGACTGCTCAGGACTGTGCAGATATTTCACTATCTCCTAGGACAGTTCCTCTGGGTACCTGGTACAGTGTTTGACTACCACCATGGTGAAAATGTTTTTCTTTATCAACATTTGCCTTTCCATGCTAACGCCTTGTGCTTGTTGCCTCCTGCCCTATGTACTCTGTGCATCTCTGGAAAAAGACAGTCTTGCTTAGTTGTCTTTGTAACCTGGCAGTAAGTAGTTCAGAACACTTTTAGGACTTCCCCTTCTTTTCCAGGATAGAGCAGCTCTTGGAGCCACTCCTTCCTCATCATGTATTCTAGATCCCTAATAACATTGGTGTCCCTCCACCAAACTCCTCTCAGTATGCCAATGTCTTATACTGAGGAACTCAAAACTGGACATTGTGTGTAGAAGTGGACTCACAAGTATCAAATGGAGAAATAATCCCCTCTCCTGGCCTATTGCCTATCCTTTTGCTAGGACACCCCAATATGCAGTTGTCCTTCTGTGCTGCAAGGGTGCAATGCTGACTCCTACACAAGTTGTTGTCCAGCCAGACCCTCCCCCAGGACTTTTCCTGCAAGGCAAATGATATTCAAGTCCTAGGAAAGTCAAGTCCAAGGAAAGACATTATGTGCACAAAAGTTTAGACTGCTTACAATCATTGCTAGTATCAAGATCAACCTATGAGCATGGTATCCAAATCTCTGTATGATGACATCAAGGGCAGAAGATCATAAAAAAGATCATTTGGTTTGGAAGGAACTTTAAAGATCATCTCATTCCAACCTCTTTGCTGTTGGAACAAACATCTTCCACCACTCCATGTTGCTCAGTGCCTCAATCCAACCTGGCCTTGAACATTTCCAGAGATGGGGTGTCAACAACTTCTTTGAGCAATGAGATGCCAAGCCAAAGCAAAGTGTGGCAACTTGTACAAAGCTCTAGATAATTAAAGAAATACTGTAAAATCTGGACAATCTTTTTCCATCCAATACCTCACACGCAAAAGCTACAATTCGATTGTCTTGTCTTCTCCTCTAATTTGACTCAGAAATACATAAATCCTATTATTTCAAATTCACTTGAGGACAATAGTGTCAGGAGAAATTATTCATCTTAAGACAAAGCAGAAGACACTCTACATCTTTTACACAGAATTGAATCAAAGGCCCAGATTCTGACACACTGTCCATCTCTGCAGATTTTCAAAGTACAAATGCAGAGCCAAACTTGGGTTTTAAAATGAGTCACTCAAAACCAGCAAACAGTTCACAGAATTTTTTATCTTGAAGCCTTTTGAAAGTATCTTTTAAAAAGGAAAAAGCTTTTCTAAAATACTTCAATAGAATTTTATCTTGGGAGTCCAAGAAAGCACTGTAATGTAAAATATTCATTTTTCTACCACTACAAATTTCCTCCCAATTTAAAGACAAACAAGCTTTCCAGTTACAGACAAACCTAAGAATAACTCTAGTTGCTAAATCAAATTTCTGATCCACAGGAAAATAATCTTCAAAACTTATCAAAGCAAGCCAAATGAACGGAGTTCTGCCTGCAGAGCACTAGAAAAATTCAAGAGTATTGCTGTTTACTTCAGAGTACTAATTTTCTTTAGAAAACTAAATTTTTAGTGAGAGTACAAAACTGTACATTTACTAACGAAACCAATAAGGGTAAATGTATTTTTTCCAATATTCCTTACTCAATTGAATTTTATTTTTTTAAGTACTTTGATGCACATTAGAAAAATATATCCATGAATCATGTTTGTTCTTCCTTTCTGTTGCAGCAGCTAAGCTGAGCTAAGTCTCAGAACCGGCACCAGAAAGCTACTCCTAAAAGTTTTCTAATCAGACTTATTTCAAGCTCAGCTTCTCTGCAAATGTATATACACATGTGCATATATATGGTATAAAATATACTCAAACGACTACTTCCCCAAAGAGCTTATGCCTTCTTGGCTGCCAGAATTCTGACCCTTTTCATTTAGCACAAGCAGAAAGCAGATTTTCTCTAGACATTCTTCTACTTTTAAACAACACATCTTTAATAAAAAAACCCCACCAAAATCCTGAAATGTAAAGGCTACTATAAAAAATTTCAACATTTTCACTACCCTTTTGTTTCAAACAGCACAAGTAGCCAGCCTAGACATTTCAGTGCAGCCATTAAAGCCGAATGCCTTTTGAGGCAGAATTCTATGAATGCACTCTGGCTTATAAAAAATGTATTAGATGATAGCTCTGAAAAAGGCTCTGAGGCGTAACATGGTCTATCATGTTGTGCATGCATGAGTTAGCTTTTACAAGATCAGAACCAGAAGCGAAGATGAATGCTATTCATTGTAAGCCCAAAGCTTTGGAAGTTCAGTATCGCAGTGCTTGGGGGTGAGTACTAGACTATTCAAAAAAACAGGACATTCTTTAAAGAATTGCCCGTTTTTTAAATGTTTGGCACAAGTGCCCACCCTTGATTCTTGATGGTGTGGGGCTGGGGCTGCAGCAAAACAGGCAGAAGACCATTGCTTGCTGTCCACTTCTCCCCACTCCCCCAGCCCCTCTCAGCACTGATTGAATCTGTTATGAGAAGGTCAGTGGTGTTCTTGTTAGTGGGTTTTAAAAAGTCAAATACCACTTGACGGAAAAAAAAAAGCAATGACTTCACACCGGGTGTAAAGAGGAACAATTCTGGCAAGGACTCATCCACTTACTGTCAAAGAAAATTACATACAATTTACTATTTTGACATTCTGGAGTGCGTTCGACGCATTATTAGGATTTGGAGGTCTTAAAGAGAAGCAATTCAAATTAACATTAAACTAAATGGATTTTCTTTGATGAAATAATGATAAATAATAATACAGATGACTTTGGTTGTTTGCAAAACAGCTTGCTCATAGTCAGCTGCCCACATTATTTTGAAAATATCCCGAAGCTCAGGACAAACCTTTTTTTCAGCTGCTAGATGCTTTAAGGCTCTAACAATGGGTTATTATTATTCAAACTATTACATGTATTATGTGACAACATGCCTGAGCCATATTGCACACAATCCTGCAAAAACGTACATTTCAAAAATTATCTTTGCATTTTGCTGCTGACTCCAAGTAACACAGGACTGATCAAAGTCCCAATGCGGCAATGTCCCCAACAAACATACCCTCATCAGATGTCTCCTCTGTGTTTACCCTTCTAAGCCAATTGCTCTTCTTTGCCACCAACCTGAAGTGTCAGCTGTGACTTTCTGAGTAGCTCTGAGTAATGGGATCAGCTAATGTTCGGCACATGGAGAAATTCCATATCATTCTCCTCTCTAAAAATACCACCGGCTGCCGCTAGAGCCACTCAGCAGTGATGAATAGCTAAAGGGACAAGCAGGTCTCTAAATTTGCTTCATATCTGACAGCCCTTCAGCAGATACGGGTAATGGATCCTACTTACTCCAAACTACTGTATACTGCAAGGCACTTTCCCACCGTGTGAACACATACACTCAGTATGGGCTTCCTAATGATCGTGATTTTTTTCTTCCCCATTAAGTCAAGCTGATTACACATTAAAAAGCTGTTAGTAAATTTTGAAACATGTTACTAATTCAAGCAAAAAAGGCATGTTTGGTCTTCAAATGCACGTCCATGCCTCTATCAGAGAAGGTCTCGATTGACTTCTAGGGATTTGCCTCGAGTGTTGAAAGTGTGTGCATCTCAGAAATGCACAGGGCTAATTATCTTCAATGACTTTAGCTGATTTGCTCACTTAATACACGGATATGTCTTTCCTGGGTATACAGCATTAAAGAATTTTATTTCCTGAAGGTCATTTGATGACTTTATGTGATTTATTTTTTTTTTGTGTTTGTGTGTGCATTTTTAATAAGGTCCCATTTCTGAATTGAGGAAAAGAGCATTCAGTGAGACAAAGCATATTTACTGCATATCTAGGGATCTCCAGATTGGCAATTATATCATAATTGTTTTTAAATTCTAAAAAAGGGGGTGGAGTGGGGAGGTAAGAGATAATTAAGTCACATGAACAGGACCCAAATTGCATTTGCTCTCAGTTTTGTTGTGCACAATATCAGTTTAATTGAATCATCTGTAATTCTTCTTAGTTATTTTTTTTCAGCC